>NC_037684.1:14194774-14297913 GCF_003255815.1 Theropithecus gelada
TATATATATATATATATATATATATATATATATATATATATATATTTTTTTTTTTTTTATTTTTAGTAGAGATGGGGTTTCACCATGTTAGCAGAGGCAGACAGATCTCTTGAGGTCAGGAGTTGAAGACCAGCCTGGGCAACATAGACCTCGTCTCTATTAAAAAAAGAAAAAAGAAAAAAAAAAAAGTAATTTTGCATTCAAGAAGGAAGAAGTGCCTTCAACTTTGGCTAAATTGACTAACCAGCCAGAAAGAAGAATTTAGGAGAGATTCAGGCTTAGATGCTTTTGTGATTAACAAAAAAAGAAGAAGGAAAGGCAAAAACTTTTCTTCTTCTCTTGCTCTATGTATTTATTCTCAATTCAAAGCGAATCTGACAAACAACCTATGAGTATACATAGTTAAAGTAGATGCTATTTCTTAGACTTCTACACTGATACTTCCCTCATGCTGATCTCTGCTTAAGTTTCCTTCCCAGAGAAGCCTTTCCTGATGATGCTACCTAAAAGAGTATCTCATCACTCTTTATGCGTTCTTCTTTATTTTTCTTTTTCTTTTTTTTTTTTTTTGAGATGGAGTCTCGCTCTGTTGCCCAGGCTGGAGTGCAGTGGCACGATCTCAGCTCACTGCAAGCTCTGCCTCCCAGGTTCACGCCATTCTCCTGCCTCAGCCTCCCAAAGTAGCTGGGACTACAGGCGCCCACCACCACACCTGGCTAATTTTTTGTATTTTTGGTAGAGACAGGGTTTCACCATGTTAGCCAGGATGGTCTCGATCTCCTGACCTCGTGATCCGCCCACCTCAGCCTCCCAAAGTGCTGGGATTACAGACATGAGCCACCACACCCAGCCTATTTTTCTTCTAATCGTTGATTACTATTTGATTATATATACATATACACACTTTGTTTTGTTTTTTTCTTTTTGAGACAGAGTCTCATTCTGTCACCCAGGCTGGAGTGCAGTGGCACGATCTCAGCTCACTGTAACCTCTGCCTCCCGGGTTCCAACGATTCTCCTGCCTCAGCCTCCCGAGCAGCTGGGATTACAGGTGCATGCCACCGTGCCTGGATACTTTTTGTATTTTTAATAGACATGGGGTTTTGCCATGTTGGCCAGGCTGGTCGAACTTCTGACTTCAAGGGATCTGCCCACTTTCGCCTCCCAAAGTGCTGGGATTACAGGCATGAGCCACCGTGCCTGACCAATATTAAATATTTTTTTATTTATCGTTTGTCTCCCCACATTGTTTTTATGCTCCTTTCAGAAGGATCCATGTGTCTTGTTCACTGTTGTGTCTCCAGCACTTAGATTAGTACTTGGCAGTCTGTTGAATGAATTAATTAATTTTACAAAAGGGTCTTTCTGACTACAACAACTCATCTCCAAGTATTCCAGTCTTCACTTGAAGTTCTACCATTTTTTCATTTTATGGTTATTTGACTTTTGCTACAGATTAATATCTTAACTATATCGAAGTAGAAATATACATTTTTGAAGCAAGGTACATGAAAGAAGATTTGAACCCTAAGACATGCCTGTGGTTTCATGTAATCTTTCTGAAAGTGAATTGTTTCAGAATACTTCCCTCTTCTCTCGGCTGCAGCCTGGGTTCCCTGGAAAACAGAACCTGAAAAAACGCTCATAGAGCTCATTTTTATTGTATGTAAGGAGAGGAAAGAAGAAGAGTACCATCCTAGAGAAGGAAGAATCAGGGCTACAGCTTCTCAAAGAAACACAACTGGCTGCCTGATCAAATGGGAACATCTCTGGAATGGCTGTATGGGTCTCAATAATCTGTTGGAGGACACAGAAGAAGAGTAAATAACTCATCTCCCATGAGTCATTACCTGACTTCTCCAAGAAGCCACTAGGGAAGCCACAGCCTGCATACATTCAGTCATGAGAAACTAGGTTCCGAAAACTGCTGCTGCAGCCCAGTTCTCACCCCCAAGAGGTTGCCAATCCCTATTCCTTTGGTTGTAAAGCCCTGGACTCAGCTGCCGTCTCCTAATACTCCTCTGGCAAGGAAGAAAGCCAAGTGACCGAGATCCTGGGAGGAAGACAGAGTCAAGCAGATCAAGGAGGGCATTTTTGTTTGTTTGTTTTCTTTTTGTTTGTTTGTTTTGAGATGGAGTCTCACACTGTCGCCCAGGCTGGACTGCAGTGGCTCTCCGTTCACTGCAATTTCCGCCTCCCGGGTTTAAACAATTCTGTCTCAGCTTCCCGAGTAGCTGGGACTACAGGCACGTGCCGCCATGCCTGGCTAATTTTTGTATTTAGTAGAGATGGGGTTTCACCATGTTGGCCAGGATGGTCTTGATCTCCTAACCTCGTGATCCAACCGCCTCCACCTCCCAAAGTGCTGGGATTACAGGCATGAGCCACTGCGCCCTGCCAAGGAGGGCATTTATAAACACATCCCATCCCCAGAAATTATTCAGGGCAATTATTTCTAGCAACCAAAGCCCAGGCACATGTGTGACATATGGATACATGTAGATTGTCTCCAAGTGCTCACTCTTCGGTGATATTTTTAATATAAATTCCCTAATTCTACACCTCGTTTCTTCTAAATGCCTACATTTTCTTCCAAAGTAGTACGTTTATTTTTGTTTTTTAACTTTGAAAATTTTGTTCAGCAATTTGAAATGATGAAAAACCCTATGCATGGTAAAGTTATGCTTGAATATCCTTTCTTATATCGATTTGGCATCATTAATTCATTCAACAAATATTTAGTGAGCACCTACTATATTGTAGGTACTATATTAAGCGCTAATACTACTACCGTGAATAAAACAGACACACATTCCTGGATCCCTGAAGCCTACATTTTAGTGAAAGGAATCACAATAAACAATGTAAACAAAATATGTATATTATGTTGGATGATTATAAGCGTTAGGGAAAAAAATAAAGAAGGGTGATTTTCTTTTTGATTCAGTGATCTTTTGAATAGACAATCCATAAAAGACTTCAGGGAGAGGGGAAGAAGATGTAACTGGGGCATTTAGGGAATGAAGTGTTCTGTAGGATTAGAACTCTGAGTTAGGCCTGTGACCAGGGAGTAAGGAAGCAGCATGGAAGATGTAGAGCATGGTGGTGGACACAACTTTTCATAACTTTCTCCAAGGAAGTAATAGGCAAGACACATGACACAGAGCAATGTCTCTGTGTGAGATACAATTGCTATTAACTCAGCTTTACTCCACAGATTATAGGAAGTACACACTACAGAGAGCTGGATTCTATCAGTTATACAGAAGGAAAATACACGTTTTTTTCTATATAACTGATGAAGCCGCCTAATAACTCTAAATTACTCTTCATGCTTACAGCATGAGGTATAAAGCTACAGAACTGGAGTGAGATACTGAGAAGCAATACTTAATTCTCCAAGATTTCCTGAAGTACGTGCTGCACCAAGTTTTATGTTCCTTCTCTACAAATACTGGAAACAGAGCTATCATTTCCAAGCAGGGCACCTGAAATGCCCTTAATCATGAGAAGAACTTGGAAAACCTATAAAGGACCCATATTGTTGGTGACCAAGAGAGCTGAGGGGAAGAATTCTCATGTGGTAAATATCAGGTTGCTCTCTTAGGTGGAGATGAAGGACTTTTCAGAGAATCAGACAGCAGATGTCAGTCATTGATGACCTGTTTGATGTGGACATCTAGAAATGAGTATCTTCAAGGAAGACATCATGTAAGCTGAATAGGTATTTGATCCCAGAATGGTAGAGCTGAATGGTCTTAACCAAACTAGATGATCAACTCTCATGATGCCAGGCTCAGAGTAAAGTTTGGAGTCCCGGAAGCCAAAGAGTACAAATATTAAAGTTTACTCTCTTAGACCACTGTGTAGATAATTCATTTCCTAATGAAGGATCTCATTTGTTCATGTATTCAAATAATCATAAGTGCTTACAAATTACCAGTGCCAGGTACTTTGGTAGGTGTTGGAAAGACAAAGGTAAGCAAAAATTGACATGTGTCTTGCCCTTACAGAGTTTAGTTATAACTATAATTCTAACAAGGGCAATTAAGGAAAGCTTGAGACGGTGCTGTGGCTCATGCCTGTAATAGTAGCACTTTGGAGGCCGAATCAGGGGAATCGCTTGACCTCAGGAATTTGAGACCAGCCTGGGCAACATAATGAGACTTCTTCTCTACAAAAAAATTTTTAAAAATCGACCAAGCATGGGGTGCATGCCCATAGTCCCAGCTACTCAGGAGGCTGAGGTGTGAGGATTGCTGGAGCCCGGGAGATCGAGACAGCCGTGGGCCATGATTGCACCACTGAACTCCAACCTGGGCAACAGAGCAAGATCCTGTCTCAAAAAAAAAAGAAAAAGAAAAAGAAAGAAGATTGAGAGAGAGAGACAGACTAAGGATTAAAGTTTTTTTTTTAAGTCATTAGTAATTTTGATTTTTATTCAAAGATCAGTTGCAAATCTATTACAGGTTTTTAAGTAGGAGATTTGAATTTTGAAAAGATCACTCTGGATGTTCATGGAGAGAAGATTGCAGATGGATAGGAGGGGGTTCACAGACACCATTTAGGAGGCTGTTGTGGCAGTTTCAGGCAAGAAATAACGGTTGCTTTGACCAGGGAAGTAAGCCACTTACTCAGCAGAATTGCTTTTGAAGTGAACTTTATAATCAGCATTGTTCTTCAGCCTCCATCTCTTTCCCACCACGCCCCTGTCTACTTTGTGTTTGTTGTTGTTTTGTTTGTTTGTTTGTTTGAGGCTCCCAGGCTGTAGTGCAGTGGCACTATCTTGGCTCACTGCACTTCCGCTTCCTGGGTTGAAGTGGTTCTCCTGCCTCAGCCTCCTGAGTAGCTGGGACTACAGGCACATGCCACGCCCAGCTAATTTTTGTATTTTTAGTAGAAACGAGGTTTCGCCATGTTGACCAGGCTGGTCTCAAACTCCTGGCCTCAAGGGATCCGCCAGCCTTGGCCTCCCAAAAATGCTGGGATTACAGGCGTGAGCCACCATGCCTGGTTCCCCATCTACTTTTAAAACTTGTTTATGGCCGGGCACGGTGGCTCACGCGTAATCCTAGCACTTTGGGAGGTCGAGATGGGCGATCACCTGAGGTCAGGAGTTCAAGACCAGCCTGATCAACATGGTGAAAACCGTCTCTACTGAAAATACAAAATTAACTAGGCATGGTGGCATATGCCTGTAATCCCAGCTACTCGGGAGGCTGAGGCAGGAGAATCGCTTGAACCTGGAAGGGGGAGGTGGAGGTTGCAGTGAGCCGAGATCGCGCCATTGAACTCCAGCCTGGGCAACAAGAGTGAAACTCTCTCAAAAAAAAAACCAACCAACCAGACAAACAAACAAAAAAACTTGTTTACAAGGACATCCAGCCCTTACCACTGTGAGGTCACAGCCCGCAAAACACAGATTACTGGCCGGGCGCGGTGGCTCATGTCTGTAATCCCAGCACTTTTGGAGGCCGAGGCGGGTGGATCACGAGGTCAGGAGTTCGAGACCATCCTGGCTAACATGGTGAAACCCCGTCTCTACTAAAATTACAAAAAAAAAATTAGCCGGGCGTGGTGGCGTGCGCCTGTAGTCCCAGCTACTTGGGAAGCTGAGGCACGAGAATGGCGTGAACCCGGGAGGCGGAGCGGAGCTTGCAGTGAGCTGAGATTGTGCCACTGCACTCCAGCCTGGGCGACAGAGCGAGACTCCGTCTCAAAAAAACCAAAAAAAAAAAAAACAAAAAAAAAAACCACACAGATTACTAAAGGTTTTTTCAAATGTCTTTGTCTCCATTTTGTACTGATTCCAATAGATGCTCTCTACAAGCATCCACACATTCTATGAGGTCATTTCAGGCTAATGTGTGTTCCTTGAACAGCACTTTATTGCTCTAAATAAAAAAATTGAAAGAACATAACATATTTTGTAAGAACTTAAATGGAAGGTGTTGCCCTCTTTTCTGAGAAACTCTTTAAGGAAAAATCCTGCTTTCTATTCAGTCATATAAACCACCTGCTTACTATGGACACTGTACAGCTGTACGAACTGAGGCTGCAATGGTAAAAAATAAAAATAAATGAAAAATTTAAAAAACAGCCCTTGCTCTCACAGATCTTATATTCTAGAATGGGAGGAAATTATAATAAAATACATTAAGCACTATAGGATATGAAGTATAGGAGACTAAGGAGACAGGATAACTAAATTCAATATGCTATCCAAGATTAGATCCTAGAACAGAAAGGGGACATTAGTGAAAAAAATTAGTGAAAGCTGAATAAAGTCTGTAGTTAACAGTATCATAACTGTGTTCATAACTTAGTTTTGATCATGGTGCCATGGTTATGTAACATGTTAACATTAGGGAAGCTGGATGAGGGGTACATGGGAGCTCTGTGTACCATCTTTGTAGCTCTTCTTTAAATCAAAAATCATTTCAAAATTAAATATGTAGTAGAAGAAGGAGAAGGGGAAGAAGAAAGAACAAGAACAAGAAGAAGGAAAAAGAAAGAAGAGGAGGAGGAGGAGGAAGAAGAATAGGATGAGGAGGAGGAAGAGGAAGAAGAAGAAAGGGAAGAGGAAGAAGAAAGAAGAAAAGAAGAAAAAGAGAAAGAGGAGGAGGAGGAAGAAGAAGAATAGGATGAGGAGGAGGAAGAGGAAGAAGAAGAAACGGAAGAGGAAGAAGAAAAAAGAAAGAAGAAGAAAAAGAGAAAGGAGGAGGAGGAGGAAGAAGAAGAAGAGGAGGAGGAGGAGGGGGAAGAAGAAAAAGGGAAGAAATAATAATAATAATATAGGATGATTTGGGAGCTCCTAGCAGGGCACTCAACCTAATCTGGGGGTGGGAAAGGCTTTCTGGGGAAGGGATGTTTAAGCTGAGAACTGAAGGACAAATAGGAATTAACCAGACAAGAGATATTGAAAAAGACATCCAGAAGTAGTATGTAGAATGTTTACAGTGCCAGAAGCAAGAGAAAGCATGACAAATTATAGATATTAAATAAAATTTAGTATGGCTAGAGCTTAGAATAGGGTGGGAAATGGAAAGGAGAGGAGTGATAGAAGATAAACCCAGAGTGGTAGGACACCAAGTGCCTTAAAAATCATGTTGAGAAATTTAGAGTCTAAGGACAATTTCAAGAAGAAATAAAAATGACTAATAAATATATATATTTTAAAACCTTCTTTACTGGTAGTCAAATAAATGGAAATTAAAATAATTGGATAATATTTTAAATTACTCAATTCCCAAATATTTTAAAATTATAGTATTCTTTGCCTCCAAGAGTATGAAAAGAGAATTTCTTATATTCTGCTGATAATATTAATATTTCTGGAATGCTATTTGGCAATTTAAATACAAAGTTCCAACAACAATGTTCATATCCCTTTATCCCTTCAGTTTTATGTCTGGGATGTTATTTTAAGGAAATAGCCAGAAATATATTTTTAATTAATGTAAAAAGATGTTTCTCATCATTATTTATAACAGTACAAAATTTAAAACAAAATTTAAAAAATTTAAAATTTAAAACAAAATAGGGACATAGTTAAATAAATGGTTATGTTTCCATATCATGAAATAGTATGTATTAAAAATAACGTTTACAGCTTTGTGCAGTGGCAGTATTGTAGCCAATGAGGTTTATCCGAGGTGCGATTATTGCTAATTGAAAACTTTTCCCAATACCCCACCATAATGACTTGAAATATAGTTGGCATTGGCAATTTTTGACAGTCTCTATGGAGACTGAACATAAAAAAGAAAAAAAGACAGATTATAAATATAATGTACATATTATGTATAATATATATCTTACATGTATATGTTAAGTATATATATAATTAGTGTGTGTGTGTGCATCATCTGTAGACAGAACTGGCTGTGTAATTTGCAGGGCCCAGTGCAAAATGAAAATGCAGTTCAAAATTATTAAGAATTTTAAGAAAGCAACAACAGAACCTCAAATCAAGTGTAGAACCCTTTTGAATAGGGGCCCTGTGTGACTTCACAGGTTGTACGCCCTTGTAACTGGCCCTGTCCCTAGAAAAAAAGATGAAAGGAAATATCCCAAAATGTCAATAGGGATTATCTTTGGTTTGGGGATTACTGATGATTTTTATTTCATGAATTTAAACTTTTTCACAATAGACATCTTTTATAATCAGAAAAAAAAACCAGTCTGTATCTCTTTTTAAAAAAAGTCCCAAGTTACACTAAAAGCAGCACTACAATGAATTACATTATATTTTGCTTTTAGGCTCTTTTAAATATCCCTTTTGGGCCACTGCGAATAACAAATTCTATTTTTAAAGTTTCTATAATGTGTTTTTAAGTCACTGTAGAGAATAGAGCAGGATATAAAAATGAAATCAGTTCTTTGCTAAGTTTAAAAAAAAGCAAGCACAAGTTGAACTACAAATAACACATTTCCATCTATTTTTGTCCCATATAGAATTAGCTATTTGGCTGGACATTGAACATTTGCTTGAATGGTGTAATGCTGAAAATTCCTTCTCTAGCCTCCTTAGACCTATATTCATATAATTGGCAGCCCACACTGGCAAAAAGAAGGCCTGCACCTGCAAGAGGCCTATTGCATCCTCGTCCAATGAAGGATTTAGCAGTATTTTTTTATTTTAATTTTTATTTATTTGTTTTTGAAATGAGGTCTCACTCTTTCACCTAGGCTGGAGTGCAGTGGCATGATCTTGGCTCACTGTGACCTCCACCTCCTGGGCTCAAGCAATTCTCCCACCTCAGCCTCCTGAGTAGCTCGAACTACAGGCGCCCACCACCATGCCGGGCTAATTTTTGTATGTTTTTGTAGAGATGGGGTTTCACCATGTTGCCCAGGCTGTTTTTTTAATGAAGAAAGGTTGTGTCTTGAAAGGCAATAAAAGACCCCTTAAATGAGAGCATTAAGTGACTTTAAAAATCATACAGATAGGCTGAGCACAGTGGCTCACGCCTGTAATCTCAGCACTTTGGGAGGCCAAGGTGGGCAGATCACTTGAGGTCAGCAGTTCAAGACCAGCCTGGCCAACATGGTGAAACCCTGTCTCTACTAAAAATACAAAAATTAGCCGGGCTTGGTAGCGGGCACCTGTAATCCCAGATACTAGGGAGGCTGAGGCAGGAGAATTACTTGAACCCAGGAGGCAGAGGTTGCAGTGAGCCGAGATTGTGCCGCTGCATTCCTGCCTGGGCCTGGGCAACTGAGCAAGACTCCGTCTAAAAAAAAAAAAAAAAAAAAATGTACAGATGGTATCTGCAATGTGAGAAAGAAAAGAAATTTTTTATCTGAGAAATGCAAGCTCCGCTTTAAATTATCAGGCCCAGAGCACTGAAATGTGACAAGAGTCACGCTTCACTCCCCCTTGAGCTAGGTAATCACTTCATGAAGCTACTTGCTATTTGGGCTCTAGATTTACTGACCCCAAGTAGCTATAAATTAACCTAACAATGCCATACATTGGACACCATAACTCATACTCTATAGTTCAGCAATGTGTATTGCCAATCATTAATCAATATTATTTCTGTAAACCAATGAAAATTCCTCACAAACAACTTTTGTTGTCACCCCCTCTCCTGATTCATTATTTTTTCTTTAAAAGTGTAAGCCTTTCCTTTGTTCTCTGGAGCACTTCCCAAGGTAACTACGAAGTATTTCCAGGCTGCAGTCCTCAACCTTGGCCCAAATAAGCTCTCTATATTAATTTTGCCTCAGTTTCTTTCTTTAGGTAGACAAATGCATTGTTTTAGAAGTTACATAGAGAAGCCCTAACAAGTTGAGCTGCTAATGACATAACTGGCAAGTTTGGCACAAATGAAAGCCAAGACAAATCATTTAATACGTTTAGTGCCCCCAAAGGACAATCTGCCTAGTTACACAGGATTGTCCCTGCAGACCTCTTGAATACAGGCTTCATATATACACACACACACACACACACACACACACACGCTTATAAATATAAGTTATACATATAAAACAAAACTACATATACATCGTTTTGTTTTGTTTTTTGAGACAGGGTCTTGCTCTGTCACCGTAGCTGGAGTGCAGTGGCACAACCCAGGTTCACTGCAGCTTCGACTAACTGGGCCCAGGTGATCCTCCCAACTCAGCCTCCCAAGTAGCTGGGACTACAGGCACACACCCACCTCGGCCTCCCAGAGTGCTGGGATTACAGGGGTAAGCCACCACACCCAGTCTTTTCGGTATAATTTGTATTGTTTTGCACTAAATGCACTACTGTTTTACGCACTCAATTAATCTGCTGCCTTACTTTGTGTAATCTCCAACAGAAGAAATATGAAAAAGAAAAAGAAAAATGATTATTTGTCATCCCTTCCGCTTTCCCATATTCTATTAATTGTGTATCCAAAGAAAAGCTTTTCTTTAGAGTATTTACTGAGGAAGTAGAGATGCAAACTGAATAACCCAGAAGGGGGTCACTTGTTTCACTTCAGAAAAGGGAAGAGACCTACAGGGGAAGATAATGGGGAAAAAGAGGAGAGGGAGAAGAAGTATGAGAGTCAAAGACAGGGAGGGAGGCTGAACAGATTTGAGAGAAAGAAGACAGAGGCCGGGAATGGTGGCTCACACCTGTAATCCCAGCACTTTCAGAGGTTAAGGTGGGCGGATCACTTAAGTTCAGGAGTTCGAGATCGGCCTGGGCAACATGATGAAAGCCCGTCTGTACAACAAATACAAATTTAGCTGGGCATGGTGGTGCACATCTGTGCTCCCACCTACTCAGGAGGCTGAGGTAGGAGGATCATTTGAGCCCAGGAGGCAGGGATTGTAGAGAGCTAAGATCATGCCACTGCACTCCAGCCTGGGTGACAGAGCGAGATACCATCTCAAAAAAAAAAAAAAAAAAAAAAGAAAGAGAGATTGAGAGAGAGAGAAAGGTGTGTGGCTCTCTCTCTAGGGAGAGAGAAATGCTTCAGGTAAGAATTGTTTGTTTGTTTGTTTGTTTTGAGACAGAGTTTCAGTCTTGTTGCTGAGGCTGGAGTGCAGTGGCATGACCTCGGCTCACTGCAACCTCCACCTCCAAGGTTCAAGCGATTGTCCTGCTTCAACCTCCCAAGTAGTTGGGATTACAGGCATGTGCCACCATGCCCAGCTAATTTTTTGTATTTTTAGTAGAGACGGAGTTTCTCCATGTTGGTCAGGCTGGTCTCAAACACCCAACCTCAGGTGATCCGCCTGCCACGGCCTCCCAAAGTGCTGGCGTCACAGGTGTGAGCCACTGCGCCTTGCCTCAGGTAAGAATTTAAAAGGTGCTGCTAGTGGTGTATTTCATAACTTCCTCTTCTGTCTCCCTTGAAACCTTCAGTAAAAATATTCGTTACTCTCCAGTGTTTTTGTAGTGGAATTTGCATTGTTTGGATGAGATGACATTTGAGAGTGGCCTTCCTAGGGAATCACAGAGTGCCGAGGAGGCTCAGGTACATTCACATTACAGATCAGAGAGGGGAAAGGAAGGACTCCATTCTTTCGTGTTTATTTGTCACAGACAAAGAGGAGATGCACACTCATTTGTGTTTAAATTCATCTAGTCTGCAAATGTGCACACATTTAAATTTAATTCATTCACTTATTACTCATCAGCTTAACAAATACCACTACAGCTCCCATTGTTTGCCAGGTACTGTGCTAAGTTGTTCCTAGGGATAAACACCAAGTAATACAAACCTGCTCGCTGTCTTATTGTAGCTTACAGTTTAACACTATATAGTCTAGTGTAAGGACAAGACCCAAAAGATGTTATGAATAAATATAGTGTGTAAAGATACTATAATGTATGTTGTTGTTGCCGTTATTTTTAAAAAAGCAAAACTGGCCGGGTGTGGTGGCTCATCCCTGTAATCGCAGGATTTTGGGAGGCCAAGGCAGGTGGATCACCAAAGGTCAGGAGCCTGACCAACATGGTGAAACCCCGTCTCTACTAAAAATACAAAAATTAGCCAGGCATGGTGGTGGGCGCCTGTAATCCCAGCTACTTAGGAGGCTGAGGCAGGAGAATCACATGAACCCAGGAGGCAGAGGTTGCAGTGAGCTGAGACCACGCCATTGCACTCCAGCCTGGTCAACGAGAATGAAACTGTCTCTAGGCCGGGCGCGGTGGCTCACGCCTGTAATCCCAGCACTTTGGGAGGCCGAGGCGGGCGGATCACGAGGTCAGGAGATCGAGACCATCCTGGCTAACACAGTGAAACCCTGTCTCTACTAAAAATACAAAAAATTAGCCAGGTGTGGTGGCGGGTGTCTGTCGTCCCAGCTACTGGGAAGGCTGAGGCAGGAGAATGGCCTGAACCCAGGAGGCAGAGCTTGCAGTGAGCTGAGATCGCGTCACTTGCACTCCAGCCTGGGTGACAGAGCGAGACTCTGTCTCAAAAAAAAAAAAAAAAAAATTAAACTTTGTCTCAAAAGTAAATAAATAAGTAAATAAAAATTAAAAAATAAAAAAGCAAAACTTTTTCAGGCAATTTAGTTATAAGCAAATTACAATGTTTTATTACAATCTGACTGCAAGAAAAAGGCCTCTAGCAGACCAATCCAAAGATTCACTCTTGGCAGAAATATTTTATAGGAAAACAGAAAGGTTAATCACTTTCAGATTAGATACAAAAGAATGTTTGTTTAAGGTCACTCTATCCGGTTAAATGGCCGGGTGATTGGTTTTCCCAGAACAAGTTGTAATTTAAAGTTCAGAAAAATTCCTTAAGTAATTTATCAGGAATGCAATTCTCTCCCCAGAAGGAGCTTGTGAATTGTATTCCAAAAAATATTCCATCCCAGTCCGGGTTTGGGACAATTTCTCTCCTATTGAATATTTTAAAATATATTTCTACAAGCTGGTTCAATGTACTTCTTCAACTCAATTTTTAGCAGCAAATACGAGTCATTACCTTATGTCAGTCCATATTTAAAACATAGTAATTGTTCCTTTCAGTTGTGAAACAAACAAAGAGTTGAGATGGAGAATCCAAATGGAAGCCCTGGTTTAAATAGAACGGACTGGGAAGACCTCTCTGAAGGGGTAAGTTTGAGTTGTGGAAGTCATATTTAAGTTGAGGTCTAAAGGGAGACAAAGAAGCTACTCAAGTGAGATGATAAGGAAACATATTTCACAGGGAAACAGCTTATACAGAGGCCCATAGGAAAGAAAAGTGACTTTGAAGATGGTGTTACCTAAGGAAACCAACACAGAAGGTTGAAATTGATGCAGACAGTTCAGAGATGGGTTCTGATTGGTCCATTCTGATGGGTTTTCTCTTCAAACCAACCCTTCCAGGTACAGTACTAAGAGTAGTACGGGAAGAATTAGGATGAGGTACTATTAGCAGAGGAAAGGGGATCAGAACCCAAGAAATGGGGAGGGGGAGGGAGTGACTCTCCTTAATATTTCCATATCCACAGACAAAAAGGAGACTTTTAGAAATAGACTCCCTGGCGGTCCACAGTGCACTATCCTTGCCTCCTCCTCCTTCAGGGAAAGATGAGTGACTTTCCTGATTGGTGACATCAGGACAAGTCATTAGAAGCAGGAACCAGGAGCCGGGCATTGAAAAGGGGGCTTGCTGTCTCACATACGCTTGCTATGCTATCTCTTCTGCAGTGCCAGGGTTTATGAAACAGATCTTGATCCTATGCACCACTGGCTTAAGGAGTGTCTTCCTGGCAGAGCCAACTCTTTTTAAAGATAGATTGGAAAGCCTGGATGTGAATAGAATTAGTGAAAGCCCTACTTCAGCTTTGGGCTTAAGCCACATTGCTTCAACACAAGTTATAAGGAAATTCTTCCCAGATCTGCTTTCGGAGGGGTGGGATAGAGCTTGAAGGGAAAGAAAAAGAAGAGCTTAGCCCTCAGATCCCTAACATGTGGATTTTGGTTAGATATGTGAATTTCTTTCTTTCTTTTTTTTTAAAGCTGGAGTCTCGCTGTGTCACCCAGGCTGGAGTTCAGTGGAGAGATCTTGGATCACTCCAACCTCCGCCTCCCAGGTTCAAACAGTTCTCCTGTCTCAGCCTCCTGAGTAGCTCGGACTACAGGTGCACCCCACCACACCTGGCTAATTTTTGTATTTTAAGTAGAGACCAGGTTTCACCATATTGGTCAGGTGGGTCTCGAACTACTGACCTCAGGTGATCCACCCACCTAGGCCCCCCAAAGTGCTGGGATTACAGATGTGAGCCACTGTGCCTGGCCAGATATGTGAATTTCTTGAAATACGGGGCTATATTAGTTGGGACTCTTCATTATAAGGACAAAAATTCAACTCAAAGTAGCTTAAGCAAAGCAAAAAAAAAAAAAAGAAAGTGGTTTATTGGCTCACATACTGGGAAGGACAGGGTTGTGTGTGTCATTACGACTTTCTGCCTCTTCTTTGTCATCTCTACTTGGCTTGACTTCGTTCCCTGATTTCTTGGTGCCTTCAAGCTTTCTTCAGGATGACTTCAAAGGTCGGGGAAGATAGCTCCAGTATAGCCTAAGTACCTCAGCTTTTCTCTCCAAACATGTACACATCAAATCCTAGGGAAAGTCTATGGATCAAATGGGTAAGAGTTAGTTCCCACATAGTAAGGGGCACTCAATTATCAAAATAAGGGGAGGAAAAGGGCTGGACACTGTGGCTCATGCCTGTAATCCCAGCACTTTGGGAGGCCAAGACAGGCGGATCATTTGAGGCCAGAAGTTCAAGACTAGCCTGGCCAACATGGTGAAACCCCATCTCTACTAAAAATACAAAAATAAGCCAAGCATGTGGTGTGTGCCTGTAATCCCAGCTACTTGAGAGGCTGAGGCACAAGAATCACTTGAACCCAGGAGGCAGAGGTTGCAGTGAGCTGAGATCATGCCACTGGACTCCAGCCTGTGTGACAGAGTGAGATTCTGTATCCAAAAAAAAAAAAAAAAAGGTGGTGATGGGGGTGGGGTAGGGAGGAGAAAACAGATGCTGAAGAGACAAAAATGACAAAATTTGGAATAACAAGGGAAGTTAAGGATAAATTGTCTTACAAGAGCAGCACAAAAGAAGTGTAAAAATCATATGCTTTACTCTCCCAGCACCCAGTTAAAATACTCTTCCTAAAGAGTAATTTTTTTCATGAAATGAAACTCAGGTTATTGAGAAACTGCAGCAGGATGGGAAATAATCTTGCTTTCCTCAGAGGTGTAGAGAAGGGCAAGAACTGGAAGAGTTCCTCCACCAAGGTAAAATAGGCATGGAAAGGGACAGCAATGGGCACAGGTATCGGGGAGGGTAAATCGACTTTGGGCAGGTACAGCAATGGGCACAGGTATCGGGGAGGGTAAATCGACTTTGGGCAGGTACAGCAAGAGACATTAGGTAACAATCCAAGAAAAGTCAGTACCCATAGCCTGGGCAACATGGAGAAACCCTGTCTCTACAAAAAATACAAAAACTAGCCGGGTGTGGTGGTTCAAGCCTGTGGTCCCAACTACTCAGGAGGCTGAGGTGGGAGGATCTCCTGAACCCAGGTAGGTCAAGGCTGCAGTGAGCCGAGATCGAGTCATTGCACTGCTGCCTGGGCAACAGAGTGTGACTCTGGCGAAAAAAAAAAAGAAAGAAAGAAAGAAAAAAAAAAGGCTAGTCTCAGTGGCTCACACCTGTAATCCCACCACTTTGGGAGGCCAAGGTGGGTGGATCACCTGAGGTCAGGAGTTCAAGACCAGTCTGGCCAACGTGGCGATACCCCATCTCTACTAAAAATACAAAAATTAGCTGGGTGTGGTGACACATGCCCATAATCCCACCTATCAGGAGGCTGAGGCAGGAGAATCGCTTGAACCCGGGAGGCAGAGGTTGCAGTGAGCTGAGATCGTACCACTGCACTCCAGCCTGGGTGACAGAGCAAGACACCATCTCAAAAAAAAAAGAAAGAAAGGAAGGAAGGAAGAAAAGTCAGTACCCGTCATCTCAATACAAAGAAGATGGAATGTCTCAGATGGTAGATGTTAAGTGTTCCCCTGTATAGATCTCCAAATATGGAAAGTTATCTGTCAGATATTTAGGCTGAAGTTGTGGAGCACACCTTCTGTCCCTAGGTATGATAAGAATAGAGACTGATAAGAACAAGGCAGGCCTCCAGGTCTAGAGAAAGTGTGGTTCTCAGTAGGTTTCTAAGTCAGGGATCCGGGCACAGGGAACAGACAGGGATGTAGTTACAAAAACTGGTTACCAGAAGGCCTGGTCTTGGAGACAAGTAGGAAGTCCAGTTACTGGAGCGTGTCAGAGCTAGTCTAGCAATGAGTATGACTTTGTGTGCCAAATCTCTGGATGATGGACATGAGTGCCCTCCTGGGGCTGAGATTTGTTTTAGGGGCTGGAAGGTTGGTATCTGTTGGGAGACGAAGGATATAGAAGTAGGGAGTTAGACAGATTCTGACAGACACAAGGAAAGATTTTACCATGCAAGTTGAATAGCATTTATTTTGATCAGATCAATTCTGAAGCTATAAAGTACAATAAACGAGATGTTTTAAAAATAAGAGGCTGGGCGTGATGGCTCACACCTGTAATCCCAGCACTTTGGGAGGCTGAGGCGGGTGGATCACTTGAGCCTGGGAGTTCAAGACCAGCCTAGGCGACATGGCGAAACCCAGTATCTACTGAAAATACAAAAATTTAGGCAGGCATGGTGGTGCATGCTTGTAGTCCCAGCTGCTCTGGAGGCTGAAGTGGAAGGATTGCTTAAGCCTGGGAGGTCAAGGCTGCGGTGGGCTATGATCATGCCACTGCACTCCAGCCTGGTCAACAGAGTGAGATCCTGTCTCAAAAAAAAAAAAAAAAAGAGGAAGAATCCACATCTAATTTGAAACACCCAGAGCTGTGGGAGTATCATGACCAGAGCGCAAGAAGTACAATATTGGAGCACATTTAGATAAGGATAATTTGTATTATTGATTTGTATTCATCTCTAAGATGTGCCTCTCACTGTGAAGTTCCATGGATAAAGATTTGGCTTCAGTTTCTGTCTGGAAACCTGGCACCATTTACTTACAAATTAAAAATACAAGTGAATCATTTACATATCTCCTAGAAACCAAAGAGTTTGTATGTTATACCTCAAGTAATTTGGATAATGCTGTGGGTTGTGTTTTTTTTCTTTTTTAAATTATAATTAAGCCATCCATCACTTCAAGGTGATAATTTTCTCAAGTATGCTCTTCTTAAAACGATTGCATTTTATTTAGTATGTTATAGCGTGAGGAATTTTGACTCCTAGGGAAAATCTCATGTAAGTGATCATCTGTTATTTTGAGGGGAAATGATGGGGAGGAGTCTTTTCTGATCCTCTTCTTTTGAAAGTTATCACCCTCCCACTCTATGGGATTTAGGTGGGTCTGTCAGATACATGGGTTTAAATCCAGAACCTGCTTGATTCCCAACTTCTGTATCCTTTCTCTCCCCACAGATACCAACCATCTGGCCCTAAAACAAATCTCATCAGTTTATGAACCAAGCAGCCCAATCAGAGTGCCTAATTCTCCCTACCACACAATTGGTCAAGGAGGAAGCAAGTGACATAATCTAAATTCTTTCCAAAGATGGATGCAAATGCTAGGAAAGCAAGAGTTGAATTGCTAGCCATGAGGAAAACGTAAGCCTGAGCTGTTTGCTGGTCATCTTTGCTTCCATATGGAGACAGCCTGCGTGGAAATGAAGCCACACAGAGAAAACAGAAGAGCAGTGAAGAGAAAGGTAAAAGGAGAGATCCCATGACATGATTTGCACTCTTAGATCCAGTTATGCCTGAAGCAGGACCCACCCCTTGGACTTCCCATTTCCAGGAGCCTATGCATTCTCTGTTGCTAAAACTAGATTGAGTTGAGTTTCTATCACCTACAAGTTGACAGAAAATATCAACAATCCAGCCACATGGAGCCTCAAGGCAGTACCACTAACCCTGGTCACCACACTAATACTGACCAGAGGTAAGCATTATTAGCTTCTGCTTTGTTGGAGGAACATTTGAGAGTCTATTTTGTGTTATGTAATTTTACTTTTTGCCTCCAATGTCTACTTGTTGCAATTGCATGCAGTGAAGGAACACAAAATAGACTGAATAATAAACAGGTTTCATTTTAATTTAGCACCAAGGAGTTAATATCAAGCCACAAAACTTTAGACGTTAACTTGCTTTGCTAATCATTTTTGATGACAATATTTTGAAAGAATTTAGTTCACATATGTGCTTGCAAATAAGGTGTAATCTTGCAAGATATTCAAGATTGCTCTGTCATTGGTCGTGAATGAAAAAGGTTTCTCTGTATCATTGGGCATTTGAAAGAATGTATAAAAAGTGCAGGATGTCTCCTTACTGGTATATAATGTTTCCAACTTTGCTGTTGTAGAGTTCAAAGCCAGTCTCACTCTTGATCCTTAAATACGTGTTTTTTCTCCTCTCCAGAAGCTTTGAAGATCCCTTTGTCTCTGATGTTCTGAAGTTTCACAGTCGTGTGTGTTGGCATGAGTCTTTCCCCATTCTTGTTCTGAGTGGATCCTTACACTCCGGAAATTGATTTCTTGGAGAACTATTTATTGACGGCCTATTGTGTGTCTGGTTCTATTTTATGCAATGATCAAACATACAAAATCCTTGCCATGGAGGATTTCACATTATAGGCAGATATTGGACAACCTGCGGTGATCCAATAGCTTCCTTATTTTTTTTTTCTCTTCCATTTCCACCTTCTTGTCTTTTCTTTCTTCTTTCTAAAAGAGTCTTCATCTTCCAACTTATTTATTAAAGTTTTTGCTCCTGCTATGTGTTCAATTTCCAAGGGCTCTGTATTATTTCATAAGTGTGTATCTTCTCTTATCTCTCTGAAGATGTCTCTAACAGTTTTACTATTTATTTATTTTACTTATTGCTTTATCTCAATACCTCTACATTTTGTTGTCCTGTTCATTTGTTTTGGTCTCTGTTTTTTAATGATAAGAACTTTCTTTCTCACCTATTTGTATTTAGGGGGCTGCAGAACTGAGAACGTACTGACAGCTCTGTTGAGAGTATGGGATTTGTGAACTGGGCTTCATTAGTAAGGTGACTGGGCAAAACTTAAATTTCACTGAGGTTTTCCTCCCTCCATATTGTCTTATCTATAGTTAGTTGCCAGTGTTTATACATGATATTCTAGCCTCAAGGTGGATTTACTCTAAAATTTATTTTACTCAAGCTTGACACAGAATGTTTTAAATTTTTGTTTGTTTGTTTGTTTTTTGAGACTGAGTATCTGTCATCCAGGCTGGAGTGTAGTGGCACCATCTTGGCTCACTGCAACCTCCACCTCCTGGATTCAAGCAATTCCCTTACCTCAGCCTCCCAAACAGCTGGGATTACAGGCACTCGCCACCATGCCTGGCTAAATTTTTTTGTATTTTTAGTAGAGACGGAGTTTTGCCATGATGGCCAGGCTGCACTTGAACTCCTGACCACAGGTGATCTGCCCACCTTGGCCTCCCAAAGTGCTGGGACTGCAGATGTGAGCCACCATGCCCAGCCTTTAAATTTTTATTCTACATAATAAAATCAAATTACAGAGCAGCTGCCTGGTACAATTTGTATAAAAAACTTATATTTGGGCCAGGCACGGTGGCTCACACCCGTAATCCTAGCACTTTGGGAGGCCGAGGTGGGAGGATCACTTGAGGTCAGGACTTTGAGACTATCTTGGCCAACATGGCAAAACCCCATCTCTACTAAAAATACAAAAATTAGCCAGACATGGTGGCACACGCCTGTAATCCCAGCTACTTGGAAGGCTGAGACAGAATTGCTGGAACCCAGGAGGTGGAGGTTGCAGTGAGCTGAGATCGTACCACTGCATTCCAGTCTGGGCGACAGAGCAAGACTCTGTCTTGAAAAAACAAACAAACAAAACAAACAAAAACCACTTATATTTGGAAAGTAAAAAAACAAAACAAAACAAAACAAAGCAAAACAAACAAACAAAAAAACAAGACTTTATTGCAGAGCTGCCCAACAGGTATGCCACAAGCAAGTTATGAATGTTCCAAGGTATGGACCCCTTCCCTTGGGTCAATAAGGTGAAAGTACATGTGTAACAACCAGCCCTCCAGGAAAAAAGCCTTGATTTGTAGCATTTGTTAATTTTTTCTTACTTTTTAGAGATAGAGTCTTATTATGTTGCCTAGGCTGGCCTCAAACTCCTGGGCTCAAGTGATCCTCCTGCCTCAGCCTCCCAAAGTGCTGGGATTATAGAGGTGAGCCATTGGGCCCAGCCTGCATTCAATAATTGTTTTTATTTCCGTGGTGTAAGTACTCCTACCACGGACAATTTCAGACTGCCAACAAGCTGTCATTAAATTCAGATTGGGGAAGATATATGTACACAGTTGGCTCTTGGGAGCTGGTAGGAGCTGGCTCCAGCACATTTCTGAACACTTAAACTCTCGGGAGTGCTGGTGGATGTCTCAGGTGAGCAGTGCCTGCCCTGGGTTATTGCCTTCTGCTGTGAACAGTCTTGTCAATTTACCCCAATGTGCTGTTCAACTATTATCATTCATATATATATATATATATATATTTTTTTTTTTTTTCCCCTCATGACATGAGAAAGGCTGGGAAGCCCTGCTCCATTGGATTTGTTTTTTTTGTTTGTTTTTTGTTTTTGTTCTTTCTTTTTTGAGACAGAGTCTCGCTTTGTCACCCAGGCTGGAGTATAGTGACACAATCTCAGCTCACTGCAACCTCTGCCTCCTGGGTTCAAGCGATTCTCCTGCTTCAGCCTCCCGAGTAGCTGGGATTACAGGCATGTGCCACCACGCCTGTAATTTTTGTATTTTTGTATTTTTAGTAGAGACAGGGTTTTGCCATGTTGGCCTTGCTGGTCTCGAACTCCTGACCTCAGGTGATCAGTCCGCCTCAACCTCCCAAAGTGCTGGGATTACAGGCATGAGCCACCATGCCTGGTTGGATTTGTTTATTTCTAAAATATTGTATGTTTGTATCTATCTTCACACATGCAATTCAATTCACTAAAATATATTAATATTTTCTTACAAGTGTATAGATGATATTACTTTTGTGGCCATACAAGAAGTTTCTTGAAGTTCAAACAACAATTCATATAGAATATTCGACAACCCTGTTTTTCTGGATAAAGCTTGAAACCGTGGAGAAATGAAACATCATCCTACCCTCAGAGAGCACACAGTCTAGGAAAAATGATTCCATTTGAAATAATTCAAATACATTTTAAGCTCAGTAGGTTTATTAATATTAGGCAACAATAAATGACTGCTTAGTATTCTTCATTTTATCCTTTAAAAATTTTGGCATTTTGATTTTTCTTTATTAAAAAATATACTTTAAAAATTAGATGGCCGGGCGCGGTGGCTCAAGCCTGTAATCCCAGCACTTTGGGAGGCCGAGGCGGGTGGATCACGAGGTCAGGAGATCGAGACTATCCTGGCTAACATGGTGAAACCCCGTCTCTACTAAAAATACAAAAAACTAGCCGGGCATGGTGGCGGGCACCTGTAGTCTCAGCTACTTGGGAGGCTGAGGCGGGAGAATGGCGTAAAACCCGGGAGGCGGAGCTTGCAGTAAGCCAAGATCACGCCACTGCACTCCAGCCTGGGAGCACAGAGAGACTCCGTCTCAAAAAAATAAAATAAAATAAAATAAATAAAAAAAAATAAAAATTAGAGAGGGAAAATGTCTTTTAACCTCACTGAATAAAAGAAAATAATTGAAACTTTAATTTTCATTTTAAAAGTAATTACATGCAGTGATAGCCTAATTTTGATGGCATGGTAGTTAACAGACAGCTGCTTTTATTTTAAATGGAATTGCATTTTTAACAGAAACTACTCTCATTGTTTGCTTTCATCTTCTAAATAGGAAAGCCAATTTGAGGGTTGAATATTTATCTGGCGCGTTTGATGGAGCCAATTAAGATAATTCAGGTTAATAGAAAAAAATAATTTAATATGTTTCTCACTTAGCTGATTCATAAAGTTGACAATGACTTCTATCTACAACAGCTATTCCAAAAAAGTCTGTGATAAATTCAGCCTTCTTCTTAAAGGAAAAACAAAATACTGTAAATTTTACTCAGAACTCATATTTTTAAACTTCATTAATTGTACACAATAAATTGAAGTGACAATATTTATATAATATAGATTTCAAGATTATCTTCTCAGCATGTATGAAGATTGAGTATGATGTTTCATTATAGCTATGCACCTACTTACATTAAAAATTAATGTATCACAGCAGTGTCTTTCAGGCAGTAGTTAAAATAAAAAGAAATACTTCACTAGATAGGATAAATACTAACAAGAGGTTGCTGCAGACCCCAAAGTGCAACTTTTTTTTTTTTTTTTTGAGATGGAGTCTCGCTCTGTTGCCCAGGCTGGAGTTCAGTGGCATGAACTTGGCTCACTGCAACCTCTGCCTCCCAGGTTCAAGCGATTCTCCTGGCTCAGCCTCCCGAGTAGCTGGGACTACAGGCGCACACCACCACGCCCAGCTAATTTCGTATTTTTAGTAGAGACAGGGTTTCACCATGTTGTCCAGGATGGTCTCGATCTCTTGACCTCGTGATCCATCTGCCTCAGCTTCCCAAAGTGCTGGGATTACAGGCGTGAGCCGCTGCACCTGGCCTGATGATTGGGTATCTTAATTTTTACCTGGGAGGCTAGAGTCACTCGTGTGACTACAACAGGGTGGGTATTTGGTTATTTTTGTGATTGTTTAATGTGTTTGTCTGTGTTCATGTTCAGATTGAGTAAGTTGCAATCTTGTTATTGTCTTGTTCCACCATGGTGACAGAGTGACCTTGTATGATTATCGTTGTTATTCTGTGAAAACTGCTTATCTTGCGTGAGGGAACGCTACAGACTAGTTAGCTGCCAGCTGCAGGCTGTCAGGGTCGTCTTGTTGTTTATCACATTCTCAATCAGCTATTAAGCTTGGACTCTGACATGTGCTTGTTTCCACAGAGGACTTTAGGAAACCCAGGTCACAACGTGTGACCAAGAATTGGGAAGAGGGATAGTTCCCCTGTTTCCGTAGAGTTTCCATGCAATGACTTTGAGAGTTTGCTGCCTCAGGAATGCTCTGGGCCTGATGGCAGCATCCTCTTCAGGGCTGGGGTCAGGGGGTGAAAGGGAGCTGCTGCCCTCCAGTGGCTGTCTGGGAAATTACATCAGTGACTGTTCCCCAACTCACGGTTAGATTTTCTGGGAACTTCCCTGAACATGGCGAGGCAGAGCAGAAGGAAAGATTTGCCTGGGAGTAAAAGCCAGCAAGTTTTCAGGTATTACTGTTAATATGGCCCCGTTAGTACTCTCAACTTGGTGAAGCCTGGAAAAATGTGGATTATGTGACTGTAGGTCTTCGGTAATTATATATTGTGTTGCTTTTATAATCAGAGAAGGTATCTGTTGAAGATAGAAGAATAAGAACTTAAATATTTGTGGCCAGGCCGGGTGGCTCATGCCTGTAATCCCAGCACTTTTGGAGGCCAAGGTGGGAGGATTGCTTGAGGCTAGGAGTTTCAGACCAGCCTGGGCAACAAAGCAAAACTCCACCTCTAAGGAAATTCTTTTTTAAAAATTAGATGGACATGGTGATGCATATCTGTAGTCCTAGCTACTTGGTAGGCTGAGGCAGAAGGATCTCTTAAACCCAGTAGTTCAAGGCTGTAGTGAGCTATGATCATTCCACTGGACTCCAGCCTGGATGACGGAGCAAGACCTTGCCTCTCTATAAAAGGACCATGCAACTTAGAAATACAGCACAATTAAAGATAAGAGGGTTAGAAAAGTTTTTAATATCAAGGGTTATATAAATAAAGATTAAAATTTCACTTAAGTTGGAAAGGATGCTGAGAAATTGGAATCATTCTGCATTGCTTTTTGTTTTGTTTTGTTTTTTTTTTTTTGAGATGGAGTCTCGCTCTGTCGCCCAGGCTGGAGTGCAGTGGCCAGATCTCAGCTCACTGCAAGCTCCGCCTCCCGGGTTCACGCCATTCTCCTGCCTCAGCCTCCCGAGTAGCTGGGACTACAGGCGCCCGCCACCTCGCCCGGCTAATTTTTTGTACTTTTTAGTAGAGACGGGGTTTCACCGTATTAACCAGGGTGGTCTCGATCTCCTGACCTCGTGATCCGCCCGTCTCGGCCTCCCAAAGTGCTGGGATTACAGGCTTGAGCCACCGCGCCCAGCCTCTGCATTGCTAATGGGTGTGTAAAAATGTGAAGCTGCTGTGGAAAACTATGTCAGTTTCTCAAAAAATTAAACACAGAATTACCATATGATCCAGCAATTTCACTTCTAGGTATATGCCCAAAAAAATTGAGAACAGGGATTCAAACCGATATTTGTACATCTGTGTTCATGGAGGCATTACTCACAGTAGCCAAAAAGTGGAAATAATCAAAATGTCCATCGACAGATGAATGGATAAATAAAATGTGGTATATCTATTCAATAGAATATTATTCTGCCTTTTCAGAGGAAGAAAATTCTGGTACATACTACAACATGGATGAGTCTTGAAGACATTACGCTAAGTGAAATAAGCATAAACAAAAGGACAAATAGTGTATGATTTCATTTATATGCGCTACCTAGCACGGTTGAATTCATAGAGACAGGAAGTAGTATGGTGGCTGTCAGGGGTTGGGGAGGGGAGAATAGAGAGTTACTGTTTAATGGGCACGGAGTTTCTATTTGGGAAAATGAAGGAAGTTCTGGAGATGGGTGGTGGTGACGGTTGCACAACAATGTAAGTGCACTTAATAACACTAAAGTGTACACTTACAAATGATTAATATGGTAAATTGTATGTTTTGTATATTTTACCACAATTAAAACAACAAAAACAAAGACAAAAAAACCTGATTCTGAGCCCTAAGCCAAACCAATTGAGTTGGGAAGAACCAAGGGGGAGCAAGGGAGCAGGGTCTGAGTGTAGGCTTTTTAAAAAGCTTCTCAGCCAGGCACGGTGGCTCATGCCTGTAATCCCAACATTTTGGGAGGCAGAAGTGGGTGGATCACCTGAGGTCGGGAGTTCAAGACCAGCCTGGCTAACATGGAAAAACCCCGTCTCTACTAAAAATATAAAATTAGCTGAGCGTGGTGGATAATGCCCATAATCCCAGCTACTCGGGAGGCTGAGGCAGGAGAATCGCTTGAATCTGGGAGGTGGAGGTTGCAGTGAGCTGAGACTATGCCATTGCACTCCAGCCTGGGCAACAAGAGTGAGACTCTGTCTCAAAAAAAAAGAAAAAAGAAAAAAAAAAAGCTTCTCAGGTAATCCTCCCATGCATAATGAAAATAGAGAACCCCTGACCCAGATGATGTCTAAGATCCTGTTTTGCTTCAGCGGTCCATGATTCCAAGTAAAATGACCCAGCAAGACTGCCAACATTTTGCCCAGTTTCATAAATAAAAGTAGCAGCTTCGTTTGACAAATTGTCTGAATCCAAGTTGCTAATGAACGTACACTGCTTTTTTTCTAAGCTATTTTTTTCTGCTTATTAATTTTACTTCTTTTCCTAAAATGAATTGATCTTTTCCACAAAGTTTCATTTAACAGATGTACAAGTTTCCACTCAAATAAGACTTTTATATGCAACAACAGATACTGACATAAGTTGTTCTTATAGAGAGAGGATGCGGTATGTCTACATTCAGCAAGATGTTTCTTTGCCAAAGCTAATCTGTTTTGAAGCCTGGCATTTCTGTTTTACTTGTCACAAATATCCAAATATGTTTTTTACCCAAGGCTTTATTTTACAGTAATACTTTTGAATAATTTTTTTTCTTGATAAGTTCTTGTAAAATAATTGATTAGTAAGCATTAAAAGCACTGAGAAAGTTTTCAATAATGAACATTTGAAGTGACATAACGGAAGAAAAACATAGGTTAGTTTTCCAGAAGTTTAATTGTTTTATAAAATAGTTGTTTTGAAATATTTCATTGTCCTTATGCAATAATCACAGAATGTTGAGAAAGTCTACAAAATCAGGGCTAAGTCAAATTAAAGATGAAATGGAAATTATTTTTAAATGTTTCATATCTAAAATGAGAGAATTGATGCATGTGAAATAAAAAGTAATAGCTTTCCATTCTAGGAGATTTTTAAAATGTACATAACATATACATCTAATGAGTTTCTTTGCATTTTCTAATGAGTTTTGAGTAAAAATTATTCTTAGCAAAACAAGCTTAATTGAATTCAAGCTTCTAGAAGTCAATATTTAAAACTTTTTGCCTTTCTCTGTTAGAATTCTGACTTGAAAATTTCACTTTAAAACACATAAGTTCTCAGTGAACTACGTGGCTTAAATGTGCTTTATCCCGACGATCGCTATGGAATTATTGAATCAATTTGCACTAACAAAGGAGCATATTTTTGTGCTTTTAAACCACATCAGATATTGGATTCAGACAAGGCATTTATTCTTGAAATCAGTTCAGAGCAGTCAAAAGTCCTGATAATGAAATGTATGATTTATCTGCTTCCTGTCCTGGAAGGAAAAAAAAGTATGGTTTCAAAGAATAAACACAGTATTCTCTCTCTCAATCTCTTTCTTTTGCTTTCAAAAAAAAAATTTATTGAACATTTATGTGCCTTTGCTCACTCCTATGTATACAAAAAGAATATATCACATTCTTTGCCTTCAAAGAGCTCACAATGACATGGAGGAAGCAGACAAATAAACATATAATATGCAATGATAAGCCTAAACAAATAAATACATACTATGCGTATATGCAATATGATTAGATGCATATGGTATTTCAGAAGCACAGAAGAGAGGTACCTATACTGGGAAGAGAGAAAGGGAAGGACGCAGAGAAGGCTTCCCTGGAGCAGGGCGCATCTGAGCATGTACTATTTCTTTGAATTAATATAGAGAGTTTCTTATAATTTGTGATTAAAAAGCACAAAATATACTTTTTTTTTTTTTTGGAGGCAGACTCTCACTCTGTCACCCAGGCTGGAGTGCAGTGGTGCGATCTGGGCCTCAGCCTCCTGAGTATCTGGGATTATAGGCGTGCACCATCCTGCCTAGCTAATTTTTGTATTTTTAGTAGTTTTAGTAATTTTTGTAATTTTGTATTTTTAGTAGTTTTGTATTTTTAGTAGAAACGGGATTTCACCATGTTGGTCAGGCTGGTCTTGACCTCCTGACCTTGTGATCCACCCGCCTTGGCCTCCCATAGTGCTGGGATTACAGGCATGAGCCACTGTGCCTGGCCAACATACTTTTAATGTATTTTGGGGTTTCACTATTTTACATTTAAACATTAAGATCTGGTTTTGTATAGAAAGCATTTAGTCTTACAAAAACAAAGTAATGTCCTCTTTGGTTTGAACAGAAAAGGTCTCAAGAAGGAAACGACAGCCACTCCAGTCTTTCTCAGCCATTGCCTGTGAGGCCCACCTCTCTATCTGGGCTCTCTCGTTTTGATTCCCTTCACTAAAATTACCACCCCTGTTCCCAGCAGTGTGGCAAATGCCCTTTTGCTGAGAACCAGAGAAACAAGTCTCCCGTTCCTCCATGATACCCCACTGAGTCTTGTCTAAAATTTAAAAATAATTAATTTCAGTAAATAGGCCGAGTACAGTGGCTCATGCCTATAATCCCAGCACTTTGGAACACTGAGGAGGGCAGATTGCTTGAGCCCAGGAGTTCAAGACCAGCCTGGGCAACATGGTGAAACCCTGTGTCTACAAAAAATACAAAAATTAGGGAGGCATGGTGGTGCACACCTGTGGTCGTAGTTACTCGGGAGGCTGAGGTGGGAGGACCGCTTGATCCTAGGAGGTTGAGGCTGTACCACTGCACTACAGCCTGGGTGACAGAGAGACCCTGTCTCAAAAAAAAAAAAAGTCAGTAAATATAAATATAATAATATATTATAGTATGCAATATATAAATATATACTAATGTAAAAATATATAAAATATATATGATATGATAATATATAAAATAGAAATAAGAACCAAGGCAGTCTAAAAAGCATCTCCATCGATCTATATTTCTTCACATGGCATTCCAGGATTTTCATAGCCTGGCCCTCGCTTTCTCTCCAGCCTTATCCCTTGCTATTTCTCATTGTATATTTTGCACTTCCACAGTGTCTGATTGCTCTCAGTGTCCTAAATAGGTCAATGCTTGCTCATACTTTCACACCTTGGAACACAAGGATAGGGTCCCCTGCTGGGGTGTGAAATAACTTCTGTTCCTGCACCTCCTCTTCAGCTGTCACCTTCTCTGTGAGGCCATCCTTAACTTCCCAGGCTGAGTAGACACCCCACCTTAGGTTTCTTGAGCATTTGGGCACACAGCTTTACATCTATGCTTCCCAGACTTTCCTGAATATACGACTCAACTATAGTGTTAGTTAAAAAACAGATTCTGGGCCGGGTGCCGTGGCTCATGCCTGTAATCCCAGCACTTTGGGAGGCTGAGGCAGGCGGATCACAAGGTCAAGAGATGGAGACCATACTGGCCAACATGGTGAAACCCTGTCTCTACTAAAAATACAAAAAAAAAAAAAAAAATTAGCTGGGTGTGGTGGCACGCCTGTAGTCTCAGCTACTCAGGAGGCTGAGGCAGGAGAATCGCTTGAACCCGGAAAACAGAGGTTGGAGTGAGCAGAGATTGCGCCATTGCACTCCAGCCTGACAACTGAGTGAAACTCCGTCTCAAAACAAAAACCAAAAAACAGATTCTATAACCCCAGAATTTCCATGGCAGAAGTCTGGCAAGTTAAGTTCCATATTTAACAAGCGGTCCTGGGGATTCCCATCATGAGAAAAGTTTTGAAAACATTGCTCTGTGTCATGGCACTTCTCATATTGCATTACAACTATTTGAATTACTGGACTCTTAATAGCCTGTGACCTGCATCTGTTCATTATTGTATTCCTAGTCCCAAGACAACGCCCAACTCATGGAAGGAAGCAAAATTTGAATGAATGAAAATTTGAATGTGTATGTTTAATTTATTTATTCATTTTTATTTTATTTTGAGACAGGGTCTCACTCTGTCACACAAGCTGGAGTGCAATGGCATAATCTCAGCTCACTGCAACCTCCGCCTCTTGAGTTCAAATGATTTTCATGCCTCAGCCTCCTAAGTAGCTGGGACTACAGGAATGAGCCACCACTGCCAGCTAATGTTTGCATTTTTAGTAGAGATGGGGTTTCCTGATGTTGCCCAGGCTGGTCTCAAACTCCTGGGCTCAAGCAATTCTCCCACCTCAGCCTCCCAAAGTACTGGGATTACAGGCGTGAGCCACTGCACCCAGTAAGTTGCTCTAAACTCTGTTTGTTCCTCTTTCTTAGCACCTCAACTAGCGACTTCTTTTCCAGTATCCAGATGCTTCACCTCACCAAAAGCTCACCAGTGGTAGGATTATGACTCAGTTTTCTTTGTATGAAGAGAACGTTAATAGTTCCTACTTCATGAGTTTTTTTTGTGAGAAGTAAATGGAATAATATATGTAAAACACTTAGCACAATGTCTAATATTAGGAAGTGCTAAATAAATGAGGTAATAATAATGACAAAGACCATGAGACAGAGTCACTTGGGAGATGTCATTCCCCTTGTGAAGCCAAAGTACAAAAAAGGAGCCCACAAAGTGATGCTTTCAGCCATCTTGAAGGATACACTGGAAGATTTAAAAACCCTTTCTAGCTGATCACGGTGGCTCACGCCTGTAATCCAGCACTTTGGGAGGCTGAGGCGTACTGATTGCTTGAGCCCAGGAGTTCAAGACCAGCCTGGGCAACATAGTGAAACCCCATCTCCACTAAAAAGACAAAAATTAGCAGGGGAAGGTGGTGCCTGCCTGTAGTCCCAGCTACTCGGGAGGCTGAGGTGGGAGGATTGCTTGAGCCCAGGAGGTGGAGGTTGCAGTGAGCTAAGATGGTATCACTGCCCTCCAGCCTCCGTGACAGGGTGAGACCCTGTCTCAAAAAATAAATAAATAAAATACAAACCCTTTCTTCTGTTGCCAAATTTCAACATCCTTTCTGATTCAGCCTCTCTTCCCCATCACTGTAATAACCCACATTTCATGGCAAAAAATAGTATTATCAAGAGAGACAAGAAGAGTTGGCACACAAATACAAACTTTGTTCCTACCTGGAAGACTTTGTTCTTGGAGATTTTCTCTAAATATTTGTCTTTTGAGTTCTTAGCTTCTTATAATGTTTAGTACCTTCCCATAACCATAAACACTGATTTCCAAAGGATTAGAACTTTAATCACCATCTTGACATCTCCCCACAATGTCCGGTACCAATACATCAATACCAGAATGTCATTGTTTCTGTGCTAGGGGAAAGATGATGGCCAAGTATTCTGGGTCCAAAGCGAATGCAGGTTATTGACTCTGTTTAACAGACAAAGAAATGCAAAATGACAGAAGGCTGCATTGTTGCCTAATCCTGGACAATAAAGGAGAAGAAACATTAACCCAAGAGATTTGGCCGCATGCCCAGGCTGCTTAAGTGCTAATTCACAATAGCTCTCTGCTCTGACTGGTTATCCCACCCCCTTTTAACCTCCTCACACAGCACAGTTTTCCCCTGCTAAAGGCCGATCTCCTTGAAAATATAATCTTTACCTACTTTAAACTGCCAAGATCCTTTAGGAGCTTCCTAGTTAACCTTTTGACGTTGACACTTCACAACATATTTGCAGAGTCTTTCCAAGCCTAGGCATCTGCTCCAGCCTACTCTGGTGCCTTCTGTAAGATTCAGATCAGAATGACCTAGGAGAAGATCTAGGTCTAGGGGGAGTCGTCTCCCCAAAGTATATCTATCTATCTTATTACATTATAATGTAATGAGATTTGAAATGTAGAATCTGTAATAAGACACAAGGTTCTTTTTAAAAGCCTGAAAGCCAGCTGGGCAGGGTGGGTAATGCCTCTAATCCCAGCACTTTGGGAGGCCGAGGTGGGCGGATCGCTTGAGGTCAGGAGTTCAAGACCAGCCTGGCCAACATGGTGAAACCCCGTCTCTACTAAAAATACAAAAATTAGCCAGGCATGGTGTCACATGCCTGTAATTCCACCTACTCGGAGGCTGAGGGAGGATAATCGCTTGAAGCCAGGAGGCAGAGGTTGCAGTGAGCCGAGATTGCACCACTGCACTCCAGCCTAGGGAACAGAGTGAGACTTTTTCTCAAAAACAAAACAAAGCAAAAGCCTAAAAGCCATTACATTTTATTTATTTATTTATTTATTTATTTATTTATTTATTTGTTATCTTTTTTGAGACAGAGTTTTGCTCTTGTTTCCCAGGCTGGAATGCAGTGGCATGATCTTGGCTCACCACAACCTCTGCCTCCCAGGTTCCAGTGATTCTCCTGTCTCAGCCTTCCGAGTAGCTGGGATTACAGGCATGTACCATCACACCCAGCTATTTTTATATTTTCAGTAGAGACGGGGTTTCACCATGTTGGCCAGGCTGGTCTCGAACTCCCGACCTCAGGCGATCTGCCTGCCTCAGCCTCCCAAAGTGCTGGGATTACAGGCGTGAGCTACCGTGTCTGGCCAGCCATTACATTTTAATGTGAAACCACCATAATAGCAACACTATTCTGAATATGTTACCATCCTTATCCCATCTTGAGACACACTCAAGTGCTTTTAGTTGGAAATGCAGCTAACTAGCAACATTTCCTTTTTTCTGATATTTAAAGTTGTGAGACTGAATTTAGACAGAGTATAGACAGAGAAAAGACATAATAAATCACTTCTCAAATAAATGAAACTTCCTATATCAAATGACTTAATTATCTGCATTCAATTTGTCTGCCATTGTGTGGTCTGGCTCATGTGACCCTTCCAGATTTATAAAGCATTTATTGAATGTCCGTTATGTACTGGACATGGTTCTGGGTAGAATCTCAAATGTTATCTTATTATTATCCATCATCTTTTAAGCATAAGGAAACAAAAGTTTAGTGAGTTTAAATACCTTGTCAGATTCTGAACATAATTCAAAACTGGTGCTACACCATTACTTCCTCTACCAAAATATAAAAAAGCAAGGTATCTTTGTACAAAGAGGAATTGAGAAATAAAATTTCCTCTTCTTTGTTTTCATAATTTTCTTTTTTTTTTTTTTAAAGACAGTGTTTTCGCTCTTGTTGCCCAGGCTGGAGTGCAATGGCTCAATCTTGGCCCACTGCAACCTCTGCCTCCTGGGTTCAAGTGATTCTCCTGCCTCAGCCTCCCGAATAGCTGAGATTACAGGCTTGTGCCACCACGCCTGGCTAATTTTTTGTATTTAGTAGATTTCACCATGTTGGTCAAGCTGGTCTTGAACTCCTGACCTCAGGTGATCCACCTGCCTCAGCCTCCCAAAGTGCTGGGATTATAGGCATGGACCACTGCGCCTGGCCTGTTTTCATAATTTTTTCATTCAAGAATTTTTTTTTTTCTTTGAGAGACAGTCTTGCTCTGTCACCCAGGCTGGAGTACGGTGGCACAATCTCGGCTCACTGCAACCTCTGCCTCCTGGGTTCAAGCAATTTTCCTGCCTCAGCTTCCCAAGTAGCTGGGACTACAGGCGTGCACCACCACATCCAGCTAATTTTTGTATTTTTTAGTAGAGACGGGGTTTCAGTATATGTTGGCCAGGCTGATCTCGAACTCCTGACTTCAAGTGATCTGCCCACCTCGGCCTCCCAAAGTGTTGGGATTACAGGCGTGAGCCACCGTGCTGGCCCATTCGAGAATATTTATTGAACACTTATTATATGCCAGGTACTGTCCTAGACAATAGGAATGGAGTAGCAAATGAAATAGAATGTCACAGAGCTTACAGAGCTTACATAAGAATGGGAGCAGACAGAAAATAAGCAAATGTCAACAGATAGTATATAAATAAGATAGCAGTAAGTGTTAAAAGCTCCACATTGCTCAATCTAGTAATAAATTTCCTGTCCTCATTTTTCTTGTCCCAGAAATCAGCACCTAGCGCACCTCGTACACAGCTGATCACTCCCTTCTTGATGCATTTTCTTCACTATATACAGCGGCAGCTACCCCAATGGCTATTCTTTCTTAGTCTGCCTTATTGGTTCCTCCTTATCTTCCTGACCTCTAAACATGGGAGTCCCAGGACTTGGCCCTTATATCTATTCTCTATCTATACACATGTTTCATTCAGTCTTGCAGTTTGATTTTATTTTATTTTGTTTTGAGATAGAATCTCGCTTGGTCATCCAGGCTGGAGTACAATGGCATGATCATAGCTCACTGTAACCTCAAACTCCTGGGCTTGAGTGATCCTCCCGCCTCAGCCTCCCAAAGCACTGGCATTACAAGTGTGAGCCACTGCACTGGGCCTCATTCAATCTCACAGCTTTAAATACTATCATGCACTAATGAGTCCCAAATATATATTTCTATCCTAGTCCTCTCCTCTGAATGTCTGAGTGTCAGACCTTGGATATCTAATAGGTATCTAATAAGTAACAAAAAAGAACTGGCCAGGCACAGTGGCTAACACCTGTAATTCCAGCATTTTGGGAGGCCGAGGCAGGTGGATCACTTGAGGTCACGAGTTCAAGACCTGCCTGGCCAACATGGTGAAACCCCATCTCTACTCAAAATACAAAAACTTAGCCGGCTGTGGTGGCATGTGCCTATAATCCCAGCTACTCACGAGGCTGAGGCAGGAGAATCACTTGAACCCAGTAGGCGGAGGTTGCAGTGAGCCGAGATCATGCCACTGCACTCCAGCCTGGGCAAGAGAGCGAGACTCTGTCTCAAAAAAAAAAAAAAGAAAAGGACTGAAACTTTATCCCAAACTTCCAGTTGCTTAGGACAAAAACTGTGGAGTCATCCTTGACTCTTCTCTTTCTTTCATCCCAAAATCCAATTTATCAGCAAATCCTCTTTATTCAGCAATCAAAATATACCTCTTATCTGTCCACCACTCTTCATTTCCACTGCTACCACCCTGCCCTAGCCACCAACATCTCTCATCCAGATCATTGCAATATTCTCCTCCCTGTATTCCTGGCTTCTGCCCTTGCCCCCTCCATTCAACAACCAAATTAATTCTTTTAAAATATTTTAGCACATGTCATTTCAAAAAGAAAAAAACCTGCCCAGTGGATTCCCATCTATGTTGAGTAAAACCATAAAGCTCCAATGTCTGTGAAGGGCCTGGATGGTTTGAACTTGTTACTTCTCTGAACTCATCTTCCATCCCACCTTCCTTGCCACTACACTTTTAACACTCTGAGTTTTTTGTTTTGTTTTGCTTTGTTTTTCTTTTTGTTTTAGTTGAGGCAGGGTCTCACTCTGCTGCCCAGGGTGGAGTGCAGTGGTACCATCATGACTCACTGTAAGCTCGAACTCCTGAGCTCAAATCATCCTCCCACCTCAGCCTCACAAGTAGCTGGGACCACAGGTATAGGCCACTGTCTCCAGCTAATTTTTAAATTTGTTGTAAAGACAGAATCTTGCCCCGTTGCCGGGGCTGGTCGTGAGCTCCTGGGCTCAAGTGATCCTCCTGCCTCAGTCTCACAAAGTGCTGGGATTACAGGTGTGAGCCACCATGCCTGGCCACGTTTAACACTTTGGCCTCACTGTGCTGTAAGCATCCACTCCACTCAGGGCCTTTGAATTTTCTGTTTCCTCTTGCTGGAACCCTGCAACCACTCATGGCTTACTCTCTCACATATTTTAGGTCTCTTCTGAAAGTTACCATATCTGTGAGATGTTCCCTGAATCCCTTATAACACTTCCTTCCCCTTGTCCAGCGTACAGAACTTTTCATAACTGATTCACAATATATCTATTTACTTTTTCTCCTTCTTCTTTTCTTCTCACTAGAATGTCAGTTTCTTTTCTTCTTTTTTTTTTTTTTTTTTCTGAGATGGAGTCTCACTGTGTCACTTAAGCTGTAGGGCAGTGGCATGATCTCGGCTCACTGCAACCTCCACCTCCCAGGTTCAAGTGATTCCCTGCCTCAGCCTCTCGAGAAGCTGTGATTACAGCCCCGTGCCACCATGTTCAGCTAATTTTTGTATTTTTTTTAGTAAACACAGGGTTTCACCATGTTGGCCAGGCTGGTCTCAAACTCCCAACCTCAGGTGATCTGCCCACCTCGGCCTCCCAAAGTGCTGGGATTACAGGCGTGAGCCACCACGCCCAGCTGAGAATGTCAGTTTCAAATGCGAATCTAGGCCCACAGGGAGTTGTCTGTCTTATTGACTGCTGTTTTCCTACACTTGGATGATACCTAGCACACTGAAGGTATTGAATATTGACTGACTGAATGATTCATGGCTAGGAGTTAGTTTCAAGTAATAGAAATCCCAGCTGCAACTATTTAAAGCAGCATTCCCCAACCTTTTTGGCACCAGGGACCCGTTTTGTGGAAGACGATTTTTCCATGGACCATGAGGGATGGTTTCTGGATGAAACTGTTGGCAGTACAGTTAGTACATCAAGCATTAGTTAGATTCTCATCAGTAGCCTGCAACTTAGATCCCTCGCATACTCAGTTCACAATAGGGTTCGTGCTCCAATGAGAATCTAATGCCGCTGCTGATGTGACAGGAGGCGGAGCTCAGGTGGCCATGCTCGCTCCTGTTTGCTTGCCACTCACCTCCTGCTGTGCTGCCCTGTTCCTAACAGGCTGTGGACTGGTCCATGCCTAGAGGTTGAGAACACCTGATTTTTTTTTTTTTTTTTTTTTTGAGACAAAGTCATACTCTGTTGCCCAGGCTGGAGTGCAATCTCGGCTCTTGCAAGTCTGCCTCCCAGGTTCAAGCAATTCTCCTGTCTCAGCCTCCTGAGTAGCCGGGATTATAGGCATGCACCACCATACCCAGCTAATTTTGTATTTTGAGTAGAAACGGGGTTTCTCCATGTTGTTCAGGCTGGCCTCAAATTCCTGACCTCAGATGATCCGCCCACCTTGGCCTCCCACAGTGCTGGGATTACAGGCGTGAGCCACCACACCCGGCCAAGGACACCTGATTTAAAGGAAGAAAAAGGAATTTATTGACTTGTGGAACTATCAAAGAACAAAATTTCAACAAATCAAGTTTAAAGACCCTTTTGTTGGTAATTCATGAATTGGGCAGCATTTCTTCTATAAAATACAAAGGCACCCTGAGGAGCTGAGCAGAGGAGCTGGGCTTTACAGGCAGAAGAGGCAGAAGAAAGCAGAAACAAGGAATAAAAAGCAGTTTGGTTGTTTCAAAGTCACTTTTCTTATAGGATTAAAGCAGAAGGGACTTCCTTATCATGCTGGCCCAGGTTGATGGGGCCTCTTTGGATTGGTTGCTGTGAATCTTCCTTTTCTTTGGAAAACGGATCCACTTCTAAGTTCAGTTTGACTACGTAACAGCTAGCGTGAGTGACTCCATTCTGGTTTGATCTGATATGTTGGGGCCCAGTGCAGGAGCTCAGTCCAAACCAATGGCCTCACTGTAAGTTTTACTTAACAGAACTAAAAAGCCAAGGAATATACAGGCTTCAGGTATACCTGGAGTCGGGGCTCAAATGATGTTACCAGGACCACTGCTCTCCTGATGTCTCTGTTTTTCCTGCCTCTATTCTGGCTTTATTCTGAGGCATACTTTCATTTTATGGGAGGCAGATTGTAACCAGTAGTGGCAGGTGGTTTATGACCTTATAGAGCTACAGGCAGAAAAAGAGAAAGCTTTTCATTGCCATCAATATAAAGTTAAGTCCAAGCTGGGCTTGGTGGCTCACACCTGTAATCCCAACACTTTGGGAGACCAGGGCAGGTGGATCACTTGAGCCCAGGAGTTTGAGACCAGCCTGGGCAACATGGTGAAACTCTGTCTCTACAAAAATTAGCTGGGTAGGGGGGCGTGCACCTGTAGTCCCAGCTACTCAGGAGGCTGAGGCAGGAGGATCAATTGAGCCTGAAAGCTCCAGGCTGCAGTGAGCCATAATCACACCACTGTACTCCAGCCTGGGTGACAGAGCCAAGACCTTGTCTCAAAAATAAAATAAAATAAAACAATATAGCCGGGCGCGGTGGCTCAAGCCTGTAATCCCAGCACTTTGGGAGGCCGAGGTGGGCGGATCACGAGGTCAGGAGATCGAGACCATCCTGGCTAACCTGGTGAAACCCCGTCTCTACTAAAAAATACAAAAAACTGGCCGGGCGCGGTGGCTCAAGCCTGTAATCCCAGCACTTTGGGAGGCCGAGACGGGTGGATCACGAGGTCAGGAGATCGAGACCATCCTGGCTAACACAGTGAAACCCCGTCTCTACTAAAAATACAAAAACTTAGCTGGGCGAGGTGGCGGGCGCCTGTAGTCCCAGCTACTCGGGAGGCTGAGGCAGGAGAATGGCGTAAACCCGGGAGGCGGAGCTTGCAGTGAGCTGAGATCCGGCCACTGCACTCCAGCCTGGGCAGCAGAGCGAGACTCCGTATCAAAAAAAAAAAAAAACCAATATAAGTTAAGTCCTGGGCCCGACATGAATTGGCCTGAATTGTAACATGTCTCCTCTCCCCAAAACCCATCACTGTGGCTGGGAATGCCATGATCTGATTATCCAGGTGCCATGCACATGCCCCCTCCCAGAGCTGAGGGTGGAACCAACATGGCAGAATTCCATGGATGAAAACCATGATGCTGCCAGTTGACTAAAGTTTGATAGATGCTGAGTCAACAAATAATGAGTGTCCGTTAGATCACCTATTGCTCACATTAGGCAGTCTCTAGTCTCTAAAGTAGCCACACAGCAGAATCACAGTGGTACCAAAACCAAAGGAGAGCCCAGCCTAGCTGCTGGAATGGGAATCCACAGGAAAACTGCAGCCTGGCTTTGCTGAAACGGGTCAGCCACAGTGCATTTTCAGTGTTGGCAGTACAGCCTAAGGATGTGACAAGATCCTCACAAGGTGACTCACAGCCACATGACATTTCTAAATGTGAGGAGAAAAGCTGAATGTCCCGATTGTGGCCATCAACTTATTGCCTCTTTGAGGATAAAATAATTCCCAGCTTTGGTTTCCTCCTCAGGAAACTGCAACTGGTAATACCTACCTTGTGAGTTATTGCAAAGATTAAAGAGGGGATCATGAGAAAATAGTGTTATAGCGCCTGGAAGAGAACAGTCATCTAATAAAAGTTAGTTTCCTTTCCCCAGACTTAACTACTCTGCTCTATTTTAATATAATGTATGCGGGCCGGGCGCGGTGGCTCAAGCCTGTAATCCCAGCACTTTGGGAGGCCGAGATGGGCGGATCACGAGGTCAGGAGATCGAGACCATCCTGGCTAACACGGTGAAACCCCGTCTCTACTAAAAAAATACAAAAAAACTAGCCGGGCGAGGTGGCGAGCGCCTGTAGTCCCAGCTGCTCGGGAGGCTGAGGCAGGAGAATGGCGTGAACCCGGGAGGCGGAGCTTGCAGTGAGCTGAGATCCGGCCACTGCACTCCAGCCTGGGGCGACAGAGCAAGACTCCGTCTCAAAAAAAAAAAAAAAAAAAAAAAAATATAATGTATGCGAGTCACGTGTTTATGACATGCTAAACAGGCAACGGTTATAGGGCACTGACAAAGGGTTGGCCAATGGTCTAAGGACTTTATATTCAATAATCCATTTAATTTTTGGTTCCTCCCCACAAGTCTTTGGGGAAGAAAACATTATCCCCATTTTAGGAGATGTCCTGAAAGGTTGAATAACTCACCCACGGTCTCACAGCTAGTTCGTGGCAGAAATTATTTCAAACGCAGGCATTCTGACTGTAGGGCAGATGCTCTAAACCAGGACACCATACAGCCTCGTCCTGAGAACATCTATTTCTTCCACTCTGAGCTGTTTGTCTTATGTCTCCTGTCAAAGGACGCCACACAAACCAGCACTTAATAAATGTGTGAATTTTGCCCTGGCAGATGGTAGAGGAAGGAATAAAGATGCAGAGGGAAGTGGACACGTTGGAATAGATATTTTCTGTGAGGCCAGAAGACCTCCAGAGGATTATGCTACACACATAGGCCCAGAGCTTATGCTTCACTTGCCAAGGCCATCAGGAATACTCCAGGGAGCAGGTGCCAGCACCAGTGAGAAGTTCAGTGCTAGCAAGGGCTGTGGGTAGGAGATGCTGTCACAGAGCTTGGTTCATGGATAGCAATGAGCATGGTGGGCTCCTGAAGCAAGAGGCCAGGGGGCAGCACTTAACCTCTAGAAGCCAGAGGGTTGTAATTATAGTAATGACCAGCAAAGCAGAATGGCAGCCAAGGGAGCTTGATCCAAAGAGAGTTGTGGGGATAGTTCACAGAGTATGGTGTCCCAAAGGACAAAGTCAATGACCAGTCAATGGGGATGCTGCTTAATATGCACCATCAAAAGAAAGCAAGAATGAGGCTGGGTGCGGTGGCTCACGCCTATAATCACAGCACTTTGGGAGGCCAAGGCAGGCGGATTGCCTGAGGTCAGGAGTTTGAGACCAGCTTGGCCAACATGGTGAAACCCTGTCTCTACTAAAAATACAAAAATTAGCCGGGCATGGTGGCAGGCACCTGTAATCCCAGCTACTCGGAAGGCTGAGTCAGGAGAATTGCTTGAGTCCGGGAGGAGGAGGTTGCAGTGAGCCAAGATAGCGCCACTGCACTCCAGCCTGGGCAACAGAGTGAGACTCCGTCTTAAAAAATAATAATAATAAATAAATAAATAAATAAATAAATAAAAGCAAGAATGGAGGAGCAGGAGGCTGCAAGATGTTGCCCTAATGAAACGTCATGGTTGGGGAAACAGCAAGAGTTCCATTTGAACTATAAAATATGGCTCCTGCCCTGGCATTTTGAATTCTTCATGACCATGAATCAGCAGGTAAGAAGAGTTGCCATCTTGGCAAGGGTAATTTATCCTGATTAGCAGGAGGAGTTTGTGTTGCTATTATAAGTAGGGGCAATGAAGAATACGTAGAGAACTCATGCAGTCCACTTGGGTGCTTTATGATACTCCCTGGCCCAACTGGGAACATACTCATGGATGAGTACAGCAACCTCAGCTTGAGATAAGTATGGTTACCAGTGGTTTCATTCAAAAATGAAAGTTTTGTCACACCACCAGCAAGTCACTGAGACCACTAGAGATGGTAACTGAGGGAGAGTAAATTTGGAATGGATAGTGGAGAAGGGAGAGGATAAGTATCAGTTGCGATCCCAAGATCAACTGCTGTGACAAGGGGTATAGTTCATCCCACTGATCTGCCTCTTTTAAGTTTATCTGCAAGAAGAGAGGCACACTGGAACCCTGGAGGAGCTGTTCCCTAAATGGGACGGGAGTTGCATGGTGCACGGGGTGGACCGTGGTAGTTGTGAAGACACACCACTTGGCTCTCCGTTCAAGAAATAACTTCCATTCAGCTGCAAGGAGAGTGGTTAGTTGACAGCCTCCAACTGCAGCAGCTTCAGACCACCTCAGTTTTCAAGCTAAGGCCACACTCTTCCTGAACCGTCTCCAGATAATAACCAAACATAGTGGAAGTACTAGGGGCTGGCTATTTCTGGCCAAAGCGGGTATCTTCCAATCGGCAGTCTTTGCTCTGGTGTTTCCCATTGAGTTGGCCAACACTGTCAGGTGTGCATTGTATTCTGAGGTGCTCCTGTTCAATCCTGTTTCTTCCCCACTTTTTTTTTTTTTTTAATGAGACAGAGTTTCGCTTTTGTCGCCCAGGCTGGAGTGCAATGGCGCAATCTCAGCTCATTGCAACCTCTGCCTCTGAGATTCAAGTGATTCTCCTGCCTCAGCCTTCTGAGTAGCTGGGATTACAGGCATGTGCCACCATACCTGGCTAATTTTGTATTTTTAGTAGAGATAGGCTTTCACTATATTGGTCAGCCTGGTCTCGAACTCCCAACCTCAGGTGATTTGCCCACCTCGGCCTCCCAAAGTGCTGGGATTACAGAGTGAGCCACCGCGCCCAGACTCTTCCCCACCTTTTTTGTTTGTTTGTTTTTCACAAGTATCAGATTAATATCATGGCCCAAAGGCTTTATCTGTCCAAGCTGCTGATTCTCCCTTTTTTCTTTAACAGGCATTTCACCTGAATCAACTGTTTGTGTTCTTCACTCGGTCTCCTCACCTGCTTCCTGGAAGACCCAGCTGACACAGATGGTTACAAGAAATTATTTCCTCCCTATAAAACTTTAGGTAAATAAACTCTCTGAGCTTCACTTTTCTCCCTGTGGAAGGAGCATATTATTAACTCTCTCGCTGGGTAGTTGGGAGGCTTAAATATATAAATTTTAGATTTTTATGAGAATTAAATAAGGGAATGTGTGTGAGATGTTTTGCAAACAACCTTGCACATAGTAAATTCAATAACTTATTCAAATGGAAGAGATAAAGGCAGCCATGTGTGGGAACTTATTCGTTTTCTTTACTCCTGATGGATATGGCCGTTTGCCTAGCACTGGAGAAGCGTTATTTTTTTCCCCATTGCTATTAACATCTTTGCCTGCAGTGAGAAAAGAAGTAATGGTTATGCCAAACCAAGAAGATGAGAATAGACTTTAAGTACAAGCGATTGTAGTGGTTTTTTAAAATATATATATAGTATATAATATTAAAAATATATATATACATATATATTTGTTGATAATATTTAAAAATATATATACATATATATATACATTTTGAGATAGGGTCTTGCTCTGTCTCCCAGGCTGGATGGAGTGCAGTGGCATGACCACAGCTCACTGCAGCCTCAAGCTTCCGGGCTCAAGTGATCCTCCGAGGTTAGCCTCCCAAGTAGCTGGGACTACAAGTGCATGCTACCATGCCCAACTAGTTTTTAAATTTTTTTGCAAAGACGGGGCCTTGCTATGTTCCCAGGGCTGGTCTTGAACTCCTGGGCTCAAGTGATCCTCCTACTATGGCCTCCCAAAGTGCTGGGATTACAGGCATGAGCCACTGTGCTCAGTTATATATTTTTAAATGATATAATAATGACAATGAAAATTTCAGTTGGAGATTGAATTGTGATTATGTAACCAAATGATTTAAATCCGCAATGTTAAAACAGGAAGAACACTATATATTTTCCGTATCTGAAGACTCTATTACAAGATTGGGTAATTTATTCTTCTGCAATGAATTTTGATGTAGTATTCACAAGTCCATAACCAAGATATATTTTAGTTTTCAATAATATGTGGTTTCCTTTTTAAATCACAACGTTTCATTTGATTTCATTCTCATGTATAAAAATGTACACATCACTTTGGGCTAAGTTTTCGGCAAAGGTAGAAAGTGGAATACCATTAGGAACTTTATCCAAATGCTTCGAAGAGCATAGCTCAGCAAAAAAAAAAAAAATTCCCCATCTAGGGGCTATAAACTGCCTATGATAAGGTTTGTACTGAGTTTAAGTCACATCCGAAGTACATTTATGGTACAGGCATTTATTGAAGTATTTATTACTTCCTCTAGCAAGCCCTTTAGCTAGTGGAATTTTAAGACATGTAACCTGGAGGATTGACTTAATTATATTCTGTATTTGATTTTAATGGAGAAACTCATCATTACAGTGCATGAAACTATGAGACAGAAATAACCATCCTTTAGGAGAGAGGCTAAGTTTTTTATGTTTAATTTGGTAATTTTCTGACAGCCACACCATTTTCTGCACCTGTTGTTTAAAAAATTAATTTGGAAGAAATTTCCTTACTGTAGGTGGACAATTTGAAAATGAAAAATTCTTACCCTGTGAATTTCTCACCCAGAGCACTTTAACTTTTCCACCAAGCATGTCCCCCTCCCTTCAACTCAAATCAATGAATTAACAAGTTTGAATGCACATGCTCTTCCTGAAAAAAAAAAAAAAAAGATTTTTTTTTTTTTGTTATCTCTGTTGGTCTTGCCAATTAGAATAAGAAGACTGCTCTTTCTGTTTCTTAGAATATCATCCTAAATTTCTGTTTCAACCACTGTCCTAATAACTTCCCTGAATGATCAGTTGGATATAAAATCATAAAGACATACCTGGTTTGGAATAATAACCACATTTCCCCGACTCTTCTACTTTAAAAAGACGTTAGACCTTAACATCATATAATCCACATATTCCATACCTAGTCATTAGTTGCTATTCACAAAAGTAAAGTCATGTCACTCATGTAATATTTCTTTCTGTTCCACTGCTCCTGCCTGCAAGTGTTTAGAAGCTCTTCCTATCCCTGTCCTTGCTTCCAACATTGCACACATTTTCTTCTCGTGCTTAAAAATAAATGTCAGGTTCTTGATCTTTTGTTAAAGATTCATTGCCAAAGATGGTTTCACAGCAGGAGCCTTCCTAGGGAGAGAGTTGGCTCACATTCCTGCTAAGAATGTAACCTGGGAATGATGGAAAAATAATTATAATCAATGTCAGGGAGCATATGGGTTTCTACCGAGAAGCCTGCCAAGTAGGACCTGCACTAATCCTTTCCATCCATTATCAGCCAGTTGACTCTAACAGACAAATTCCTCATATTTGGATAAATGAAAGTCCAAATCTCACACATATTTCTCCCACATCTGAGAGGTTTCTGATTGAAACCAGTGAATGCCTTGCATTTCTGAAGGTTAGTTTCCATAAAACTACATTATTGTGTTTTCTTGTCTGTAAATGTGGGATTGCCTTATTTCTACTGCATCCTTTAATGTGGGTGACCCTCTAAGGTCAGTACACACATAGTGAAAGACATGAGGCCATTCTAATATGTACATTGAAAAGAACCACATTTTAAAAGCTTTGTAGGGTGATGTGTGTTTCGGCTGGATACACCCCAACAGTATGTGTCGTGTTTTTAAAAGAGGAATTATGCTGAGTTAATTAAGTGGAAGCAGAAACACCTGGTGCATATCATTATGGAATAAGGCTCTGGGTGATTTAATTAAGATCTTTATGGTTACCAAGTGGCTTTCCAAGTATTTTTCCACTGAACTTATATTTTACTTTACCTTCCACCCTGCTTCTCTTCAGATATATGCCAGGTGGTATATAGTTCTTTCTTTTTTTTTTTTTTTTGGTGAGACAGTCTAGCTCTGTTGGCCAGGCTGGAGTGCAGTAGTGTGATCTCGGCTCACTGCAACTCCTGCCTCTCAGGTTCAAGCGATTCTCATGCCTCAGCTTCCCAAGGAGCTGGGATTACAGGCACATGCCACCAAGCCAAGCTAATTTTTGTATTTTTAGTACAGACAGGGTTTCACCATGTTGTCCAGGCTAGTCTGGAACTCCTGGCCTCAAGTGATCCACCCATCTTGGCCTCCCAAAGTGCTGGGACTACAGGCGTGAGCCACTGTGCCTGGCCAGTATATAGTTCCTTTTAGGAGAGAATTTTCTCTCTGTAGAATCTCTGAATACGGGAAACCAGACATGAATTTGAATTCTCCTTATAAGCCTCTGTGATTCAAGGATTAGAGCAACTTGCCTCTTTTCTATATAGCGGAAAGATAAAATTCAGTCCATCCTAAACCAACATTCTTTTATTTTCTAAGCATCAATAAATCAATAAACACAATAAATATATTGTATGCCTTCTTGTTAAAAAAATGCAGAGTAGACAAAGCGGGGCATTCTAATTTAGAGTAGATGATTCTTCCAATATTTAGAACACTTCCAGCAAGGAGAAAAATGAACTGGAAATGAGGTTGCTGTTTGCTAGTATGGAACCCCATTCATAGATCTAGCACTCAACACAGACACAATAAATTGGGCAGTGGCCTCTCAGTCCTCTCTGCTCCAGTGGAAATATTCAGTATGGCTGTCCAGCTCTCAAGTCATATGCTAAAACAAAGATTTTAAAAGATGAGTTGTATATTGATATTGTGATGCCACTCCGCCATATAACTTGGCCCCAGATCCCACTGCTAAAGTTGTAAAAATGAAATGATTTTTGGCTGGGAACAGTGGTCGCACCTGTAATCCCAGAACTTTGGGAGGCGGAGGCAGGTGGATCACTTGAGCCCAGGAGTTTGAGACCAACCTGGGCAACACGGTGAAACCCTATATCTATTTAAAAGAAAAGAAAAAAAAAAAAAAAAGAGGCTGGGCTCAGTGGCTGAAATCTGTAATCCCAGCACTTTGGGAGGCTGAGACAGGTGGATCACTTGAGCCCAGGAGTTTGAGACCAGCCTGGCCAACATAGTGAAACCCCTCTCTACTAAAAATATAAAAATTAGCTGGGTGTGGTGCTGCGTGCCTATAGTCCCAGCTACTCGGGAGGCTGAGGCAGGAGAATCGCTTGAACCTGGGAGGCAGAGGTTACAGTGAGCTGAAATCATACCACTGCACTCCAGCCTGGTGACAGAGTGAGACTCTGTCTCAAAAAAAAAACAAAAAAAGAGCCAGGTATGGTGGTGCATGCCTATAATCCCAGCTGCTCGGGATGCTAAGGCAGGAGAATCGCTTGAACCCAGGAGGCAAAGGTTGCAGTCAGCCGAGATCGTGCCATTGCACTCCAGCCTGGGCAACAAAGCAAGACTCCATCTCAAAATAATAATAATAATAATAATAATAATAATAATAATAAAAAGAAAAGAAAGAAAGAAAACAAATCATCGACCCCAATGCTGCATTATCAGCTTTCAGGAAGACTTGTATTTTACTTCTTATTCACCCCCACTCCCACCTCACCAGCATGTATCTGTAAAACCTATGAAAACTTCAAGGTGACCAATACCCCTAAAATACGCCTGGGTGCAATTCTGTATTTGTAGAGTAAAATGAGTCAGATATGGACATCCTCACACAGCAACTGATCAGAGGAGGATGAAAACCAGAACTCAAAGACTTAAAGCATTTTCAACTGAGAAAAAAAATTCTAGCTATATCTCTGCAACTGGTTTGACAGAACCTAGAAATCAAATTTGGCAAATACTGGTCCCATGTATTTTGTGAGGATACTATTTATATCATCAAAAGACTCCATAGTTTGTTTGATGTGGTGGCCAAATAAGATTATAGAAGTTTTCTTTTTCTTGAGTAGGCTGTACTGTGCTTATTAATAATAAAAACACTTCACCCCCTTGTTCAGTATAAAGGCAGGCTCTAATGCCCTAGTGAATTGTGTCGTCAGGTTTATTAGTAAGTTGTTTATTTAGAAATCAAAATTCTATAAACCCAGTGGTATAAATGGTAGTTAAATTCCAAGCATAAGTCCCAAATCAGATTGACTTCTAAGTCATGGGAGCAAAACCAAGGCTGAGTTCCAGCTGCTGGGAGTGAACACCTGTGCCAGTTCTTCTCCATTTATCACCTGCTCAGTGCTCTGGAAGGCCAGCTTCCTACAGACTGATTTGTTCACCTGGGCTTCCTTGCTGGCTGGCTTTCAGTTGGCTTCAGTCAAGAAGGGGCACAGACTAGAAATAGGAGACGAGATAAGGTGGGGTATTTCTTTTTTTTTTTAATTTTGTATTTATTTATTTATTTATTTTATTTTATTTTTTTTGAGACGGGTCTCGCTCTGTCGCCCAGGCTGGAGTGCAGTGGCCGGATCTCGGCTCACTGCAAGCTCCGCCTCCCGGGTTCACGCCATTCTCCTGCCTCAGCCTCCCGAGTAGCTGGGACTACAGGTGCCCGCCACCTCGCCCGGCTAGTTTTTTGTATTTTTTAGTAGAGATGGGGTTTCACCGTGTTAGCCGGGATGGTCTCGATCTCCTGACCTCGTGATCCACCCATCTCGGCCTCCCAAAGTGCTGGGATTACAGGCTTGAGCCACCGCGCCCGGCCTAGGTGGGGTACTTCTTCATCTGTTCCTCTCCTGCTTAACTGCCAGCAACCTGGCAATGGCTGTGTCCCTCCAAGACTACATTTCTAGGTGGGAAGCCTCTTCCACAGCCCCAGCTCTTACTGGGCTCTGGGAATATGGTTCCCTGCCTTTGGCCCCCAGTCTTGGAGGTATAACAACTCCTTGCTCTTGCTCCTCTCAGGTATCTGAACATCCTGTGTTGGTTTTCTTTCTTTTTTTTATTTTTTTATTTTTTTTATTTTTTTGAGATGGAGTCTTGCTCTGTCGCCCAGGCTGGAGTGCAGTGGCCGGATCTCAGCTCACTGCAAGCTCCGCCTCCCGGGTCTACATCATTCTCCTGCCTCAGCCTCCCGAGCAGCTGGGACTACAGGCACCTGCCACCTCGCCTGGCTAGTTTTTTGTATTTTTTTAGTAGAGACAGGGTTTCGCCGTGTTAGCCAGGCTGGTCTCGATCTCCTGACCTCGTGATCTGCCTGTCTCGGCCTCCCAAAGTGCTGGGATTACAGGCTTGAGCCACCGTGCCCAGCCGTGTTGGTTTTCTTAACCCTGTCCTTGCCTCAGAGAATAATCTCTTCATTACAGTTTCTTCATTTGTGCCATCTCAGGAGAATTTCATTCATCAAGATCCTGACCAGCTGGGCGTGGTGGCTCACACCTATAATTCCAGCACTTTGGGAGGCTGAGATGAGGAGTTTGAGACCAGCCTGGCCAACATGGTGAAACCCCGTCTCTATTAAAAATACAAAAATTAGCTGGGCGTCGTGGCTTGAGCCTGTAATCTCAGCTACTCGAGAGGCTGAGGCAGGAGAATCACTTGAACCTGGGAGGTGGAGTTTGCAGTGAGCCGAGATAGCGCCACTGCACTCCAGCTTGGGTGACAGAGTGAGACTCCATCTTAAAAAAAAAAAAAAAAAAAAAAAGGCCCTGACCAAGAGAGTGAAGGAGGAAAAAGAGGAAAAAAATATTTCATGTTTCTTTCCTGAGTGCAGGAATCCCTGGTGGAATTTCAGACAGGATAATTCATGGATCTAACAGGTATTAATCATGTTCCTCTTATATGCTATTCATAATGAATAAAGTAGATCTACTTCCTGCCCTCAACAATAAACACACACATGAATAACCAAAATAGGTACATGTTTTGGAAAATCTTATGTAGGAAATAAACAGGGTGCACTGACAGAGAATCACTCATGGGGGAGAGCAGTTTTGGATAGGGTGGTCAGGGAAGGCCTCGCTGAGGAGGTGCCATTTAACTGAGACCTCAGGGTTGAGAAGGAAACAGCCACCGTACAAAGATCAGGCAAAGCACAGGGAACATGTGTTCCAGGCAGAAGGAGCTGAAGGTGTAAAGGCTTGGAGGTGGGAAAAGAGCTTTGTGGGAAAACCAGGACGTATGGCAGCTGTTTGACTTTGGAGGAAACAAAAGACATATTTGCACGCCACATGGAGAGTGGAAGGAATACAAATGTGACTGGAGGAGGGGCCAGGTGGAGAGTGGGAGAGACGAAGCTGGACAGGAGCTCAGAGAACGCAGGGCAGGCCCTGTAGGCCAAGGTGAAGACGATGGTTTTTATTCCAAGTATAGTGGGAAGCCAAGAAGAGTTTTAAAGAGCAGAGTCATACAATCTGGTTTATCTTTTTAGAAGATCGCGCTTGCTGCTCTGTGAAGAAGGACTGGGCGAAAAACAAATAGAATCAGGGAGAACAGTCCGAGGGTGATCAAAATAATCCAGACGGAAGACGACTACGTTTTAGTCTGAAGTGGTGGGAGTGGTGATGGAGAAGAGCAGACGTCTGCGAGTTTTATTTTGGAGACAGAGCCACAGGACTTGGTAAGGATTGGGCATGCGGGGAGGCAAGGGGAAGGGAAGAATCAGGGAAGCCTCCCAGGTTGCTGACTTGGGCCTCTGTCTGGAGGGTGAAGCTGTTTATGGAGAGGAGGAAGACTAGGGGAGGAATAAGGATGGAAAGATTTTTAAGATGAAGATGTCCACGAGACATCCAGGGAAATATCAAGCCGGCAGATGGCTGCCTGAACCTGGAGCCCAGTTGACAAGTTTGAGCTGGAGGATCTTTTTTTCTAATCTGTTAGTGGTCAAGTAGGCATCTCAGGTCAACCCGGCTTATGCCAAAAGAGACCTCCATGAGGTCTGTATGAACCTGTTAAAACTCTATTCGGGGCTTAGACATGAAGCCCCACTTAGTAAAAAGCATCCCTATACCCTGCTTTGTCATAAGTGCACATATTTTCTTTGAAGAAAAGGATTGCTAGTCAAAAACAAGATTTGAGAATTCCTAGGTCCCTGACTAAATACTGTCGTAATCTTGCCCCTCGAGTTCCAATTTTAACATGACTTCATGGTATATTTAAAGAGCAAGCCCCAGAGTCCAGTTGGAGTGACAGACAATAATGTCCTCATGGGGAGACATAGGCCCATAGTAAGAGATAAGGTTCCAAAGCTTTTCCTTCTGGCTGTCATGGCAACAGCAGCAAGAGCTCTGGAGGTGGGAAGGAGGACAAGGAGGAGAGAGGAGCAACCAGAAGCTGTGGTGGCTGTTAGTCTGCAGAGAATAATTCAAGACAGATATTTGCAAGCTGCATGGAGCACAAGCCCTGTACATCCAGGTTAGTTGTAAGTATACAGTTTGTAAGTGGACAATTTGTTCATTTTAAGAACCAGAGATACACATAAAAGCTTTGTCAGACTAGGGGGCTAGGAGTACATCATACATCTGTTTTATCCCTTGTACTCAGTGTACTGCCTGGGGCTCCATGTACTTGAATAAATGAACAAATGAGGTCTCAAAAGAAGAGTCACTACCCTGCTTATTTCATATGGGTTCAAAAGTTGCCAGGTGGATAGAGACTTTGGATAAAGATTTTAGTTTACATCAGAACCATATGCATATGGTGGTCAGTGATTACAGAGTGACAAGCCTGAAAAGAAAACTAGCCCCCAAGCCAAAAGCCCGACTTGGTCGGGGGTGGGACGCAGGTCTCGTTCTCCGACACTGAAGCTGAAATTATTTACTAACCATGGATAAGTTACATAATTGTATACTTCCCATCAGGATCCAGTTTATGATAGATTTTGGACTACTTTTTTTTTTTTTTTTTTTTTGAGACAGAATCTCGCTCTGTTGCTCAGGCTGTAGTGCAGTGGGGTGATCTTGTCTCACTGCAACCTCCGCCTCCCAGGTTCAAGTGATTCTCCTACCTCAGCCTCCCAAGTAGCTGGGACTACAGGCGTGTGCCACTATGCCCCGCTACTTTATTATTATTATTATTTTTAATAGAGATGGGGTTTCACCATATTGGCCAGGCTGGTCTCAAACTCGCGGCCTCATGTGATCCTACTGCCTCGGACTCCCAAAGTGCTGGGATTACAGGTGTGAGCCGACACGCCCGGCCTGGACTAGATTCTTGAGGTGATTAAATATCATCTATAACTGGGAATGTAACAAAGGCTGTGGAAGTAAGGAAAGGTGATGGTGTGATAAAAGAATACAGACAAAAGGGCATGGATTCCTGCCTACCCTAAAAACAAGGAGACTTGAGGAGTTAAACTTTGTTCAAGAGAGTTTAGTATACCTGATGCTCACAAATATCCAGATATTTGAAAAAGAAAATCCCCAGTGCTGTGGACCCTTGGAGAGCCTATGTCAAATATCCCTCAAGACCTTTCATGTGTCTTTGCTCTAATTCTGTACTCACCAAGCAATCAATATTTTCATCACTAATTCTGTTTCTTTATATGCTGACAAGGATACCCTGAATAAAAAACATGCATATCTGATAATAGGAAAAGTACATTCCCCTCTCCTAATTGCACTGATAATAAAATTCAGACACCTGATTATCAAGGTCTTCCAGCCCTCCTGATTTGCCTCTGATGACCTCTGTGATCTCAGCTGCTGTCACTCTTCCCTGTGGCACTAGGCCCTAGTCACCATGGCCTTCTTTCCATTCCTGCAATACCATAGACATCGCGCTCGGTCTTCCCCTTCCAGTTTCACCTGCCAGCCCTGCTCTTCCCCGATATTCTCATGCTTGGTTACCTCTTACCTGCCCATCAGATCTTAGTTCAAATGTCACCTCCTCAGAGAGATCTCTGTGCCCATTGTTGCAACCTTTCCCCATTTTACCTCCCCTAATGGTCACTTTCTATCCCTTAGCCTGTTTTCTGTTTCACTAAATAATATCTTATTTGTGTACTTCCTTATTATCTGATTCTCTCCATTGGAATACAAGTCCAACGCCACTGTAGCCCCAGCACTTGGCAAAGACTCAAGACTCAACAAGCATTTGTTTAATGAATGGAATGTGGGAAAGAATAAAATATGAGCTGCTATAGATGAGAGAGAGGAGATACAAATAGGGACCACATATGAGGTAAACAGAACCTTCCCATGCTCCCATACTGTGACTTTTATAACGCACCACTCATTGCTAATACAGCTCATGCATGTAGCTTGTCTGTCTGTGTATGTCCCTTTACCCCTACCCTACTTTATTATTATTATTATTATTATTCTTTTGATAGAGACAAGGTCTCACTCTGCCAACCAGGCTTGAGTACAATGACATGATCATAGCTCACCGCAGCCTCAAACTCCTGGGCTCAAAGGATCCTCCTGCCTTGGCCTCCCAAGTAGCTGGGACTTCCAGCGTGCACCACCATGCCTCGCTAATTTTTAAATTTGTTGTTGAGATGGGGTCTCACTATGTTGCCCAGGCTAGTCTCAAATGCCTGGCCTCAAGTGATCCTCCTACCTTAGCCTCCCAAAGTGTTGGGATTACCGTGAGCCACTGTACCTGGTTCTACTTCACTTTAGACTGTGAACAACTGGAGGACAAGGACCATCTTGTTCATGTTGGCATCCCCATGGCCAAATAAATGTCTGTGGCACCCTTTAATGCCCCTCTGATGGAAATGGGAAGTTCAGAGACAATTTTGAGGTTTCCTACTGGGTGAGCTTGGCTTAACTGGCTGGGTGAGAGCCTGCCAGAATGAGCAGTTTTTATAAGACGAAAGAAAAAAGATGTGCGTGGGTAGTGATAGCACCAAAAGATAGCTTTGGGTGGGTCCGTTAGCCCTTCCTCCTCTGTAATCTCCATCAGCATCCTCCAGATCTAAAAAGATTCCAGGGAATTGCCTCAAGCTTCCCCCATTGTGCTGCCCTGATTGCCCCCAGATTGCTGCCCTGAGCTTTTCCTGGCTAAAAATACCATAGCCTCACCTACCACCAGGGATAGGGTTAAAAACATAAAAATAAAAATAAAGAAGGAAATGCCAGAGCCATCCCTGTACATAAAAGTTAGACAAGGCTGTGTGCGGTAGCTCACACCTGTAATCCCAACACTTTGGAAGGCCAAGGTGGGAGGATCACGAGGTCAGGAGTTCGAGACAAGCCTGGCCAACATGGTGAAACCTCATCTCTACTAAAAATACAAAAAAAAAAAAAAAAAAAAAAAAAAAAAAAAAAAAAAAAAAAAAAAGCCAGGCATGGTGGCATGCGCCTATAATCCCAGCTACTCAGGAGGCTGAGGCAGGAGAATTGCTTGTACCCGGGCGGTGAGGTTGCAGTGAGCTGAGATCACACCATTGCACTCCAGCCTGGGTGACAGAGTGAGACTCTGTCTCAAAAAAAAAAAAAAAAAAAGAAACAGCTCTCACTTGACCAAAGTCCAGAAACGGACTTAAGAAGACAGGCCAGCTGAAAACAAGGGTGCACAAAAGAGCACCAGTGAGAACCAGCATTCAACAAGGAGTGACTGGAAAGAACTGTTTAACGTTTCAAACATTGCCAGCTGAGTAACATGAGAGCGAACTCGTTATTTAGCTCAACTATATATAGTTTGCATCCTGGAATCCACTCATACTCATACTATATATAGGAGAGTTTTATGCGTGCACTTGAATTGATTGTGTGTGCTGGACTGGACTGAAGTGTTCCTGTGGTGCCAGAAATGAAGAGAAAATGGAAATCTTCCATGGGCCTATGGGTATGTTCATTACCACTGTTGCCATTTTCACAAACGTGTGACGGTGGCAGAAAGCTAATTGAGACCAGCCATGGAACAACAGGGCAGAAACTGGCTAAGAATACTTTGGTTTGAGAATTTCTCTTGGAAAGATGCCTCCTTTCCATCTATTCCTTGTGGAGTATTTAAAGACTGCCTATGGTCATTGATCAGAAATAATACATATTAAAAGAAAGTTTCAAGGTCTAAATAATACCGAGGTGTTATACCAAAAAAAAAAAAAAAAAAAAACCACAAAAATAATTTATTGTCTGGTCTAACTCAACAAAACAGTTCTATCAAACTACTCATCATTCCCTGGCTCCTAAACTTCAGTTTTTGGAATATAAGCACTTTTCATGAACTTCTGCTTTTTCTTGATTAGAACAGCAATTTTTCTGACCTGCTTTGAAAAGTACAGTGTACTCTGGATAGCCCATTTCAGGCCAAAAAAATCCCTTATTTTAGATCAGGAGTCTCAAATCTCTTTTGAAAAGCTGCTTTTTTAGGTCGGGCGCAGTGGCTCATGACTGTAATCCCAGCACTTTGAGAGACTGAGGCGGGTGGATTACTTAAGGCCAGGGGTTCGAGACCAGCTTGGCCAACATGGTGAAACCCCCATCTCTACAAAAAATGCAAAAATTAAGCAGGCATGGTGGCTCATGCCTGTAGTCCCAGCTACTTGGGAGGCTGAGGCAGGAGGATCACTTGAGCCTGTGATGCAAAGGTTGCAGTGAGCCAAGATGGTCCATTGCACTCCAGCTTGAGAACATGGTAGTGTTTTTTGGTTGTTTTTTGTTTTGTTTTGTTTTGTTTTTGCGATGGAGTCTCACTCTATCGCCCAGGCTGGAGTGTAGTGGCTGCAATCTCGGCTCACTGCAACCTCTGCCTCCTGGGTTCAAGCGATTCTCTTGCCTCAGCCTCCTGAGTAGCTGGAATTACAGGCACCCGTCACCATGCCTGACTAATTTTTGCATTTTTAGTAGAGATAGGGTTTTGCCCTGTTGGCCAGGGTGGTTTCGATCTCCTGACCTCAGGTGATCCGCCAGCCTTGGCCTCTGAAAGTGCTGGGATTACAGGCGTGAGCGACCATGCCCAGCCAAGAGTAGTGTTTTTACTGTCCAATATCTAACATCCCTTCCTGACAATATACCCCAGTTTCACTTTTCTACCTATGCACTTCAAATGAAGCACTTCACTCCTGTACCCACAGTGGGGCACGTAACCCAGACTAGGCCAATGATGGCATGCTCTGTTTGGCGACAGTGATTGATGAGATGGGCAAAGGATTCAAACTGGGCCAATCAAAGCCCGTAAGACTCAATTCTGGAACTTTTATGGAAGCTATTAGAGGAAAAGTGGATCTTTCTTCTGTAATTGGTTGTCGTAATGTTGATAGCCTGTAGCTGCTGGTGACCACTGGCAGGGTCTGAGAACAGAACCAACTCTGAGGAAGCAGAGCTGTGGACTGGATCCTAGTGTTCTCTAGCTTAATTCCTGAGTCAAGCTGTGCCTGAAGGTCTAGGCCTGGACTTTTCAGTTTACCTCAATCAATTCCCTTTCTTTGCTTAATCAGTTAGGGTTGAGTTTTCTGACACCTGCATCAGATGCACGTGGAGCTTGCAGGAAAATGTGGTGCTTGAGGAGGAGAGGATTCACTGGGTTGAGAATTCATGGAGCCGGTGGGAGCAATTGGCATGAGGGTCTACCAGGAAAGGCCTAGAGATAGCTCTATGGATCTCAGTCTACTGATTGAAGATCCTGATCTTCCAAGTAATTTTTATTTTAATTGTGTGTTTCATGATTCAAAAATCAAAACTAAATAGGAAGGTATACACAAATAGGTTCCATTCCTTCCTTTGCCCCTCTTTCCTCCATGGGTAACAATTCTTGTTTTTTGGTCTATTCTTCAGTGTTTCTTTATGCATCTACACTCAAATATGAATATATTTTTAAAAGATACTATGCTTTGCTCTGTTCTACATGCATTTTGTTTCTTCAATATATGTTCATTCAAAGAGTATCCTTCCTTGAAACTCTATAGTGCCTTTGAATATTCCTGGTCACCTGCCACATAATACTTCAGGTGGCTCAGAGCCTCATCTATCAAGCCCTACCACTTCTCTGCTCTGTTACCCTAGAGACACCTTGGTTTAATACTGGAGAATCCTATTTCACTGGTGTCACAGAATTACAATCAAGCAGCTAAAATATGGATGTGACTGTAAGTTAAAAAAAGAGAAACACATTTAGAAAGTCTAATATGAATAATACTAACAAATAGAGACTATTACAAGGGGAAGGGAATTGCTACAAAAATTAAAAAGCTATGAAAAAAATCTAAATTTTTGGCCAAAGAGAGATTAACATTGACAGACAGGTACATTGGCAAATATCCCAGAAAGAAGAGTACTATATTAATTGCCACCAAATGATCTATGATTTTGAATTCAGTCAAAATTCAGTCCTCTTAGTTGGGCAAAAATCCCTGATCAAAGCAATGCACTGACCCACATGCTTTTAACATTCACAGATGTCTTACTGACCCTTTCAACAGACTGACTTAAACAGGGCTTAGATCCGGCCTGACAGCCTTGGAACTGAAAACGCAGGATAATTCACTTAGGGCAATGTGAAAGAGAACATTTCAAACTGAGCCTACACGGTGGAAGATCTAAAATTAGTCTTTTTCTTAAAAGTTATATTCAGCCTTTAGTATGCGAGAAAATATCTAAAAATAGGAATTTCAGTGAAACGATGGAGTGAAAATGAAAGGTAATCTACAGATACACGTAAGATTCACTGCAGACAGACTTGATAATTCACCCTATTCTGTTAGGCATTTGGCATTTGGATGGACTGAGCCCAGTGCTTGGCATGGCCTGGTTGCTGATTACGTCTTTGTGGGTGAATGAACGCACGAATGTCTCTGCATATTTTCCCGTAATACGTAGGGGCAAACCACCATCTGTAGATGATAACTTCGTGTGTTTGGGTTCTTATGCAAGGGCTTCTTAGCTGTATTTGATAGGAAAAAACTATTGTAAGAAAAGGAAATTGCCATTGGATCTCATTTTTCTGGCCACTTTTTTTTCTTGTATTACAAAACTGTGTATTGATACACCTAGGAGAAGTTGATGTTTTCTCTGGATTTGGTTAGATTTTAAATGAGTTACATAAACATATTTCTATTTTTATGGTCTCATGCAGGTCTTAATTAGAAGTAAATGAGTCAGGGATTATGTTCTTTTATCCTATAATAAATTAGTGTTTATTTTTTCCTTTCCTTTTGATCTTCTGAAATTCTAACTAGGGAGTTAGAAGACTCAGGAGAAAAACATTTTTAAATTTTTAGATAAATATATTTGCCATTTGTGTTTTACCAAGCTACAAAACCCAAGGAATAAATAAAAACGCAAAGCAGACATTTTCAAAGAAAATAAGCCTTATAACAATATATTGCAGTTTCTGTAAATCATAGCCTTAAAAATTACGGTTAAAGTTTTATCTTTTTGGTCTGAAAAATGAAATACTTGTTTGTTGTACAGATGATACTGTGAATGCATTTCCAGATGCTAGGATCTTGGGAACAATTGTGGAACATACTTTATTATATAATATGTGCTATTTTTAATTAAGATATGTGGTTTATGGTATTGCCAAATTGCAATAACTTTATTTTGGGTGCAATAAGGCAATCAAATAACATGCATTTTGGAGCTAATGCTATTATTCTAAGAAAGCACATTTACAAGGGTTAATTCAGCATTATTCCAGTCATAAATCCGTAGACTCAAAATGTGATTTAGCTCATGGATTTACACTTGTAAAATAAGCAAGGTTTTAATTAAAAGTCAATAGATTATGTCTAAGCATCAATGAATTTTTTGCCTTCGGGCATAAACCATTTCTATATTAGGTAGCCTAATAGAAAACACTTTACTTTCAAGGTTTTATTTCTTCACCAACACACCATGTGTGAAACAATCCATTCTTGGCACAATATATTATACAATGTAGCTTGATTATTTACATATGTTTCTGCCATTTACAAAACCCATACTGTCCTCAGAAGGTAGTACAGAGTATATTAGGCTACAGACTACAAACAACAGAAAAATAAGTTGGTCCACAATTTGAATAGACTAAAATGTGTAACCAAGGAACAATGGAGACACTCCTTGTTTGTGGCTTTTTTAGAATGTAGTAAACAACTGTCTTTCAGGATGGGCCACCAACCAAAAATTGTAACAAAACAAAATCTTAAGGAAGCCTTGCAGAAGAGAAACTAGTGCATTAGATGAGCAATCCAAAGAGAAAAAATAGAGACAATGAAATGTGCAAGAAGGTTTGGCCATGAGAAATCAGAACTTTATGTGTACTTAACTAATCCAAGTCTGATTCTGTTATGATGCAGACCTAACAATCTAAAAACAAGTACCAGATCTAAAAACACATGGATCTAAAAACAACTACAGCAATTAAAACCTTCCACTCTATTTCTTCTCTCCTTTTTTTTTTTTTGAGATGGAATTTCACTGTTGTCACCCAGGCTGGAGTGCAATGGCACGATCTTGGCTCACTGCAACCTCTGCCTCCCAGGTTCACACCATTCTCCTGCCTCAGCCTCCCAAGTAGCTGGGATTACAGGTGTCCACCACCACACCCAGCTAATTTTTTGTATTTTTAGTAGAGACGTGGTTTCACCATGTTGGCCAGGCTGGTCTCAAACTCCTGACCTCAGGTGATCCACCCACCTTGGCCTCCCGTAGTGCTGGGATTACAGGCGTGAGCCACCATGCCCAGTCTATTTCTTCTCTCCTAACAGCTAACTGTGCCTTTACTGAGGTTCCACTTCATCATACTTTGCTCATCAAGGATCTTTGATTCACTTTTACTCTTTACTGATTTAATTGACAATGATGGTGTTATAAATATCAAATTATTCTTCATGAAATTATCTACTTTATAATGACTAAATGTCACCATTAAATTCTAAATCCACTTCCCTTATAAAAATGTCTTTGTGGAATGAGTCATATTTCTTTCACTGTTTCTTAGAGCTTCTTAACAGGCATAATTTAAAAAATAGTATCAGGGCACAGATCTGCTAGGTCTCCAATCATTTTACTGGGCATTTAAGTCTAATACTGCATTGTGTTAGGGCATGCAAATACATGCAAATACTGTTGCATTTGTGTTAGGGCTGTTTGTACTGGACCTGAGGTTTTATGAAGCAGCCAATGCGGGATTAAATTTAGTTTAGGTTAGGTTTTTAGTCACTGGCTATCATAATATACGTTTTCTTTTTCCTTTCTTTTTTTTTTTTTTTGAGACGGAGTCTCGCTTTGTCGCCCAGGCTGGAGGGCAGTGACAGGATCACGTCTCATTGCAAGCTCTGCCTCCCGGGTTCATGACACTCTCCTGCCTCAGCCTCCCGCGTAGCTGGAACTACAGGCGCCCACCACCACGCTCGGCTAATTTTTTTGTATTTTTAGTAGAGACGGAGTTTCACTGTGTTAGCCTGGATGGTCTTGATCTCCTGACCTCGTGATCCACCCGTCTCAGCCTCCCAAAGTGCTGGGATTACAGGCATGAGCCACTGCACCCGGCCCTTTCTTTTTTTTTTTTGAGACAGAGCCTTGTTCTGTCGCCCAGGTTGGAGTGCAGTGGTGCAATCTCGGCTCACTGCAACCTCCACCTCCCAGGTTCAAGCAATTCTCCTGTCTCAGCCTCCTGAGTAGCTGGGACTATAGGCTCATGCCACCACGCCCAGCTAATTTTTGTATTTTTAATAGAGACGGGGTTTCACCACATTAGTCAGGCTGGTCTCGAACTCCTGACCTCGAGCGATCCACCCACCTGGGCCTCCCAAAGTGCTGGGATTATAGGCGTGAGCCATTGTGCCCAGACTTACATTTTCTACTATGTGCATATTTCTGTACATTTCTATAACATCATGTTTTTGCTAACTTTGTGGAATTTGCAACTCTAATTATTTCAGAAAATTTTTTAAATCCTTAAAACAAGATTAAATCACTTACATTTAAAAATATAATATATAGGCCGGTGCGGTGGCTCAAGCCTGTAATCCCAGCACTTTGGGAGGCCGAGATGGGCTGATCACGAGGTCAGGAGATCGAGACCATGCTGGCTAACACGGTGAAACCCCGTCTCTACTAAAAAATACAAAAAAAAAATTAGCCGGGCGAAGTGGTGGGCGCCTGTGGTCCCAGCTACTCGGGAGGCTGAGGCGGGAGAATGGCGTGAATCCGGGAGGCGGAGCTTGCAGTGAGCTGAGATCCGGCCACTGCACTCCAGCCTGGGCGACAGAGCGAGACTCCGTCTCCAAAAAAAAAAAAAAAAAAAATATATATATATATAATATATATATTTTTAAACAAATATATACATTATACCCTCTTTGTAGAGAGAAGGAATAACTCCAAACTAAATTCAAATAGATGTGGACACTTCTTTGCCCCAGATTCAGTTACTTAAAACAGAGAACTCTTTGTGTAGTTCTCATGGTAAAGGAGAAGTCCTAATGATCAGTATTCCACAGAATTCTATCCAACCAACCTGTGTTGAGTTGCCTTTTTTGGGAATGTTGTTTGCATAGTTTAGGCAAAAAAAAAGAGGAAATGTCCAGAAAGCAGCAATGGGAGAGGAAATAAATTCCTGTAATGTTAAGTTCGTATACATGCACTCTAATGATTTAAACATTACCCAGCACACGTGCTGGTCAGCTCAAGTTGCTAAATAAATATAGGTCCCAGGAGGTTAATAAGCCTACCTGTCACCTTTGGAGAACTCTTGTTACAGGTCAACCATTTCCTCTTCCTGTCCCTACCTCTCAATAAGTGACTTCTGTTTTACATTATCCAGAGTAGCAAAGTCCAACTTAAGTAAAACTTCACGGTTGTTGTTTTTTTTTTCTTTTGAGATGGAGTCTTGCTCTGTCACCAGCCTGGATTGCAGTGGTGAGATCTTGGCTCACTGCAACCTCTGCCTCCTGGGTTCAAGCAATTCTCCTGCCTCAGCCTCCCGATTAGCTGGGATTACAGGCATGCGCCACCACACCCAGCTAATTTTTGTATTTTTAGTAGAGATGGGGTTTCACCTTGTTGGGCAGGATGGTCTCAATCTTTTGACCTCATGATCCACCCACCTCGGCCTCCCAAAGTGCTGGGATTACAGGGATGAGCCACCGCACCCAGCCAACATCATGGTTCTTAATGAGAAGAGTTTCAAACGGCTTCATAGTTAGCTTTCTGTGAACTGCCAGGACTAAAGAGCTGTTACTGAAATAGCTGTATTTTCTTTATAACCAGTTCTTGCCCTGGGACTAAATCATGTTTGGTTAAGGATACTAAATTGAGACAGGCTCCTTCATTAAAAAAAAAAAAAAAAAAAAAAAGATTAGGACAAGTTCTGCAATGTTTTTGTAATAATTCAAACCGAAAGCAAATGTTCCATTTTTCAGCCATACAAAAAAGAACGAGTGTATACTTCATCTTATTTATTTTTCAAGTTATTGCCAAGAAAAGACAGTTCTTTACACAAACCTATCTGGACTTAGAGGTAAAAGAAAATGGACTCAGTACTTGTCTTAAGAAGAAGGACGCTGTGGACCCAAAACAGAGGAGACTGAGAGGAAATGGCAAAAATGTTACTCACTCAGACCTGAAGGGGCAATCCCTGATTTGAGATACTTTAGAATATCTTTAGAATATGTACTTTTTTTATAAAAAAAAAAAGAATATTCTGGTAGTGTTTACCTTTTTATACTTTTCTCCTTTGAAACCTGGCACTCTCAAATCCAATTACTGTGGTGGTGGTGATGATGATGATGATTTGAGACGGAATTTTGCTCTTGTCTCCCAGGCTGGAGTGCAATGGTGTGCTCTCTACTCACTGCGACCTCTGCCTCCTGGGTTCAGGCGATTCTCCTGTCTCAGCCTCCCCAGTAGCTGGGATTACAGGTGCCTGCCACCACGCCTGGCTAATTTTTGTATTTTTATTAGAGATGGGGTTTCACCATGTTGGCCAAACTGCTGAGATTACTGGCGTGAGCCACCATGCCGGCCTATTATTGTTATTATTATTTTAGTGGCATGGTCTCGCTCTGTTGCCCAGGCTGGAGTCCAGTGGTGTGATCATGGCTCACTGCAGCCTTGATCTCCTGGGCTCGAGCGATCCTTCCACCTTAGCCTCTCAAGTAACTGGGACAATAAGCGTGCACCACCATACTCTGCTCATTTTTACGTTTTTTTGTAGAGATGTTGGGGTGGGGGTCTCAGCATGTTGCCCAGGCTGGTCTTGAACTCCTTACCTCAAGTGATCCTCCCACCTTGGCCAATTATTATTTTTATTCTCACTCCTGGACAGCTATACATGTCTCCCATTACCTTCCCTCCACCTATCATACGATATGGCTTCCTAGCTCTTCCTTGATCTCTTCATTTTACCCTTCTTTCCTCTTTCTTACCTTTCCTCCTGAAGACGCTTATTACTAAGCAGTGTTTCCAGGTCGTCTGTCATGTCCCAAGCACACATCTTAGGATCGCCTCAGGCTTTTCCTTTCCTCTGTCCACCATGGGCAGCCATGTGCTTGCTGCCCAGTCCTGTGATTCATGAATTCCTCTTAACCTACTCTGTCCCTTTTCAAATGATAAAGGCGCTCTACGGCTGAAAACACATCCAACTAGAATGAACATGAAAACTGGCCAAAGAAAGAGCCTTCATTTCCCCTTCTCATGTTTAGGAGGAAATACATGATGTGAGTCTACATCTGTGTTAGCTCGCTTAGTTTATACAGTTCGTTCAAAAAAGAGTTTTGATTCTTGGCACTGCCACTTACTGTCTGGGTGATCTTGGACAATTTACTTAACCAGATGCCTGAAATCCTTTCTGGAACAAGGCAATGCTTTAAATAAATGAACTCGCTCAAACTTAATTTCCTAATTATGGAGGAAATCTAGCATAGAGATTAAAAGCATAGGCTCTGGACTTAACTCTAGTTGGGTGGGAGTCCTGGACTTTCCAGTGACTTGATAGGTGGCCTTAGTTTCCTCATTTGTGAAGTAGGTCAAATAATTATGCAGTATCAACCTAATAAGGTTGTGGTGAGCACTGGATGAGAAATGCATAGAAAGCTAAAACAGTGCCTAGCAGTGCATAAATGTTAACTATCACTATCACGAAGGCTGTTATTCTTAATATGGTACCATTGGGCTGGGCACGGTGGCTCACGCCTGTAATCCCAGCACTTTGGGAGGCTGAGGCGGGTAAATCACCTGAAGTCAGGAGTTCACAACCAGCCTGGCCAACATGGTGAAACCCCATCTCTACTAAAAATACAAAAAATTAGCCAGGTGTGGTGGCACGTGGCTGTAATCCCAGCTACTTGGGAGGCTGAGGCAGAAGCATCGCTTGAACCCGGGAGGTGGAGGTTGCAGTGAGCCAACATCACACCATTGCACTCCAGTCTGGGCAACAAGAGTGAAACTCTGTCTCAAAAAAAAAAAAAAATAGGGTACCATCATGACAATTAAAAGCTCACTGGCGGCCGGGTGCCGTGGCTCACACCTGTAATCCCAGCACTTTGGGAGGCTGAGGCGGGTGGATCATGAGGTCAGGAGATGGATACCATCCTGGCTAACACGGTGAAAGCCCGTCTCTACTAAAAATACAAAAACAAAATTAGCTGGGTGTGGTAGTGGGTGCCTGTAATCCCAGCTACCCAGGAGGCTGAGGCAGGAGAATGGCGTGAACCCGGGAGGCAGAGCTTGCTGTGAGCCAAGATTGCGCCACTTCACTCCAGCCTGGGCAACAGAGTGAGACTCTTGTCTCATAAAAAAAAAAAAAATGCTCACAGACTGTATTGTAAAGTTAAAAGTGAGATACCATACTTCTAATCACCAGGTCTATAGAAGAGTTTTTAAAAATGTGAGAGATACCATTTTATGGAAATAATCTATATCAAAAGAATTTCAAGCACATTTAAATAATGAGTCTACTTTGTTAACACTCTCTCTTTAGTTTTTGATTTTCTGATTTTATTTTATTGTTCATTTATTAATTTACTAATTTATTTATGTTTTAGAGAGCAGGGTCTCTAAATGACCATAGCTCATTGCAGCCTTGAACTCCTGGGCTCAAGCGATCCTTCTGTCTCGTACTGCAGGCATATGCCACCATGCCTGGCTGATTTTTTGTAGAGATGGGGTCTCACTATGTTATCCAGGCTGGTTTTGAAATCCTGGCCTCCAGCAATTCTCCCTCCTCAGCTTCCAGAAGTGCTGGGATGACAGGTATAAACCACCTTGCCTGGCCTTTTCTGATTTTAGAAGTGAAAACACGCTTGCTTGCCAAAGATTTAAGTTCTTTTGAACTTTAAAAATACATATGTAGGTCAGGCACTGTGACTCACACAGGTAATTCCAGCACTTTGGGAGGCCAGGGCAGGCAGATTGCTTTAGTCCAGGAGTTTGAGCTCAGCCTAGAAGCGTGGCGAAACTCTGTCTCTGCAAAAGACACAAAAATTAGCTGGGTATAATTATGCATGGTTTGGTCCCAGGTTCTTGGGGAATTGAGGGGGAGGATTGCTTGAGCCCAGGAAGTTGAAGCTACAGTGAGCTGAGATCCCATCACTGCACTCCAGCCTGGGTGACAAAGTGAGACCCTGTCCTCCCCTCCTCCAGAAAACAAAACAAAACAAAAAATGCATACACATATATGCTGAGTGTGGTGATTCATGTCTCTCATCCCAACACTTTGAGAGGTCAAGGCAGAAGGATCTCTTGAGCCCAGAAGTTCAAGACCAGCCTGAACAACATAGCAAGACCTCGTCTCTACCAAAAAAAAAAAAAAAAATTAGCCAGTTGTGGTGGCAGGTGCCTGTAGTCCTACCTACTCAGGAGGCTGAAGCTGGAGGATTGCTTAAGCCCAAGAGTTTGAGGCTGCAGTGAGCCATGACTGCACCACTGCACTCCATCCTGGGTGACACAGCGAAAGACCCCGTCTCTTAAGAAAAAAATTACAGGCTGGGAGCCATGGCTCACACCTGTAATCCCAGCATTTTGGGAGGCTGAGGTGGGCAGATCACTTGAGGTCAGGAGTTCAAGATGAGCCTGGCCAACAAGGTGAAACCCGTGTTTACTAAAAAAAATATAAGAATTACACAGGAGCATTGTTTGAACCTGGAGGGAGGCGAAAGTTGCCGTGAGCCGAGATTGTGCCACCACTGCACTCCAGCCTGGGCAGCAGAGTGAGACTCCATCTCAAAAAAAAAAAACAAAGAACAAACCATATGTATATTAATTTTTTAAAACTAGGGTCAAATACTGTTTATAGCCTACCTTTTTCATTTAACAATACAAAATGGACATGTATCCATGTAAACAAATGGGAGTCTACAACATAATTTCTAATGGCTATAAAGCACTTCAACATATGGTTATATCATCATTTATTTATTTATTTTTTTTTTATTTTATTTTTTTTATTTTTATTTTTTTTGAGACGGAGTCTCGCTCTGTCACCCAGGCTGGAGTGCAGTGGCCGGATCTCAGCTCACTGCAAGCTCCTCCTCTCGGGTTCACGCCATTCTCCTGCCTCAGCCTCCCGAGTAGCTGGGACTACAGGCAACCGCCACTTCGCCCAGCTAGTTTTTTGTATTTTTTAGTAGAGACGGGGTTTCACCGTGTTAGCCAGGATGGTCTCGATCTCCTGACCTCGTGATCCGCCCGTCTCGGCCTCCCAAAGTGCTGGGATTACAGGCTTGAGCCACCGCGCCCGGCTATATCATCATTTATTTAACACATTTCCTATTGTTGGCAATTAGGACATCTCCAATTTTGCTACTGTAAATAAATAATAAAATAAACAACTATCTTTATTTTTGCTCACTCAATCGATTATTTTCCTTAGAAAAAAATCTTAAATGTGTTTCTCGATTAAAGAGTATGTACAAAAAAAAGAAAAGAAAAGAAAGAAACAAAGAAAGAAAAAGATTTGGTATGTTAGCTAATTGACTCCCAGAAAAAGCAGGAGCAATTTACTTGCAACAGTGGTGCATGGGAACACCTATTTACACACTTCTGCCTCAACAACAGGTCTTAGTAAACATTGTCTTTGCCAGTCTGGCTACACTGATTCAGTCAAAGAGTTGCCATGTAACCCAAGCTTGGCCAAACTCCCTCCAGGACTTTGAATCTTGTTTGGAGTGACACAGAGATGGAAGAAACCATAGGGTTGAGCAGTGGGTGAGCAGTTCCTATTACCAAGACATTCTGGAAGTGCCAGGTCATGTTCTGTCTTCTTCGGCCTCCTTAACCTCTCCCATTCCTATTACTCTGTGAGGTCCTCACAGCTTTCCATAAATTTCCTTTTTTTTTGGTAGCTAGACTTAGTTTTTGTAGCTGGTAATCAAACAGAAATACCAAGTTGGTTGTTGAATATGCAAGTCTGGGGCTCAGCCAGGGGGTAGCCTGGGCAAGAGATGTAGATTTGGGAGACACTAACAGTGCTATAACTGATAAACGTACTGAAGAGAATATGAACTCCAGAAGGAGATGAAGTTCTTTTTTTTTTTTTTTTTTCTGAGATGGAGTCTCGCTCTGTCGCCAGGCTGGAGTGCAATGGCACAATCTCGGCTCACTGCAACCCCCGCCTCCCGGGGTTCAAGCGATTCTCCTAGCTACTTAGCCTCCCGAGTAGCTAGGACTACAGGCACATGCCACCACATCTGTTAATGTTTGTATTTTTTGTAGAGACGGGGTTTCACCATGTTGACCAGGATGGTCTCGATCTCTTGACCTTGTGATCCGCCCGCCTGGGCCTCCCAAAGTGCTGGGATTACAGGCGTGAGCCACCATGCCCAGCTGAAGTTTTCTTTCTAATTCCTTTTGTTGTTGCTGTTGTTTGAGATGGGGTCTCACTCTGTTGCTCAGGCTGCAGTGCAGTGGTGCAATCTCGGCCCACTACAACCTCAGCCTCCTGGGTTCAAGCAATTCTCCTATCTCAGCCTCCCAAGTTGGGATTATAGGCACCTGCCACCATACCCAGTTAATTTTTGTATTTTTTTAGTAGAAACGGGGTTTCACCATGTTGGCCAGGCTGGTCTGGAACTCCTGATCTCAAGTGATTCACCTGCCTCAGACTCCCAAAGTGCTGGGATTACAGTTGTGAGCCACCGCCCCCAGCCCCTCCTTCTAATTCCTAACCTAGTTCTTAGTAAAGTACTATATATATATTTTAAAGACATGATCTTGCTCTGTTGCCTAGGCTGGAGTGTGGTGGCCCAATCATAGCTCACTGGAATCTCGAACTCCTAGGCTCGAGGGATCCTCCCGCTCCAGTCTCCCAAGTAGGTGGGACTATAGGTGTGCACTACCACACCTGGATAGTACTAATTTCTTTAAAACAAGTTTGATTTTGTATTTATTTTGCTGCCTTAGGAAACTATCAGAGGAAGCAAACTAACCATATTGGTTGACTTAAATAGCGTAGATGTGTTTATTTATTTATTTATTTTGTTTTGTTCTGTTTTGGTAGATGTGTTTTATATTGGAAAAAATACACACATGCATTCATAGGATAAACTTTGTAAAACTGTTTTTTTGTTTTTTTTTTTTTAATAAAACCATGTCAGGCAAACAACATTTTTGAACTAGAGCCCAGGTTCAAATTAGTCTGTCTTAGGCCTGTATTCTCACAGTATCACCTAGCAAAGACATTAACACTTCATTTGATTTAGATCTTCTCATTTCCATTCTGAAAAGAAAGCCCAAACTCCAAAATATCAGTCCAGAAATGTACCCTAAGAATCCCAAACAGTATTGTGCAGAATAATATATTTTATTTGTTTTGAAGCAGTTTTGCCATGGAACTACCGGGAATGTAATGCCAGTTTCCTCAATATTTATATGCTCAAATGAACAGAATTCAGTATCATATATGGTAGTTACTGAAGAAAAAGATCTTCTCTTCTGAAAAGATGAAAAACCATGAAAAGAGTGTCATAGTGCTGACTCTATTAAGCCTGCAAAAGCATGAAGAGGGTTGGGAGAAGGAGCAATTAGAAAGTCAGGTGGCCTATTCTGGTTATACCATGCCTAAATTTGGATAAATGAGTACCCTTAAATGATCTAAGAACAGTGCTTGGCAACTAGCAATAGTTCCTGGGTCAAATATATGTTGAAAGAATGAATGTTTGTTAGTTATTAATAAATAAGAAATGTTTAAATAAAAGTTTGCATATAAGTGAAAACCCAGGTAAGATAAACATCTGCCTACTTGTTATTGATTAGAAAAGTCTTGGCGATGCACTACGACTCACACCTGTAATCCCAGAGCTTTAGGAGGCCAAAGTGGAAGGATCACTTGAGGCCAGGACTTTGAGGTCAGACTGGGCAACATACAGAGGCCCTATTTTTACAAAAAATGGGAAAAAAATAGAAGTGACTTAAGTCTCTTTCCACACCTCAATTTATGAGTGAGAATATAAATATCCAGAGAGATTAATGACATTTTCAGTCACAATGTTAATACTTTTGAAAAGTGAAAAGCAATTTTATTGTTCTGTATATCCTTAATTTTGGTTCTTATAGTTGATCATGGTTTCAGTTGCTATTGCTGCATAAAAAATTACCCCAAAACATAGTGGTGTAAAAAAAACCTGTTTTTGTTTTTTGTGGGTTTTTTTTTTTTTTTTGAGAAAAGGTTTTGCTCTGTCACCCAGGCTGGAGTGCAGTGGCCTGATCATAGCTCAGTGCAGGCTCAACCTCCTGGTCTCAAGCAATCCTCCTGCCTCAGCCTCCTGAGTAGCCAGGACTACAGGTGCATGCCACAATATACAGCTAATTTTTGATTTTTTGTAGAGACGAAGTCTCACTGTTATGTCGGCTGGTCTCACACTCCTGAGGTCAAGTGATCCTCCCACTTTGACCTCCCAAAGTGCTGGGATTACAGGAGTGAGCCGCCACACCCAGTCAAACAAAACCACTTTATTTTGCTCATGATTTTGACAGTCAGGAAATTGGGAAGAGCACTGATGGGCAGTTTGGTCTCGGGATCTCTCAGGTGGCTGCAGTCAGATGCTGGCAGGAGCTGCAGTTGCTTGAAGGCGACATTGGGCTGCACATCCAAGATGGCTCCCTGCCTTGGCTGGCAGCTAGTTGATGCAGGATATTGGCTGGGAGCTCAGCTTGAACTATCTCCTGGATTGCATACACATGGCTTCTCTAGCAGGTGGTCTCAAGGTTGTCAGACTTCTTACATGGTGGCTGACTTCCCACAGGACAAGGGTCCCAAGAAAACCAGGAGGAAGCTGCAGCACCTTTAATGACCCAACCTCAGAAGTCACACACCAGCACTTCCTCTGTACTATATTAGGCAGAGCAATCACAAGATTCAAAAGGAGAGGACATAGAGCCCACTGCTTAATGGGATGAGTGTCAAAGAACTTGGGGACCATTGTCCTAAAACCACCACAGCCAGGTTGAGCATTTTTTGGCATAGGTAGCCCATGCTTTAGAAGAGCTAATTTAGTTTGCGGTATAACTATCTCTAGATTACATTTTTAAACTTTTTATTATGGAGACTTTCAAACATATATTAAAGCAAACAGAATGGTATAATGAACCCCTGTGTGCCATTTCTCAGCTTCAATAATGATCAACTTTGTTTCGTCTGTACCTCCACCTGCTTGCCCCGTCTCAAACTCCCCTATTATTCTGATGTAAAGATAATACATCATATTTATCTGTAATTATTTCAGTACATGTCTTTAAAAGATAAGGATTTTTTAAATAGTTGGATTAGTTATAAACAAGAATTGCTTAATATGATCAAATTTAGTTGGCACTTAAATTTTCAATGTCTCAAAAATGTCATTTTTTTTTTTTTTTTTTTTTTTTTTGAGATGAAGTCTCGCTCTGTCATGCAAGCTGGAGTGCAGTGGTGCGATCTCAGCTCACTGCAAGCTCTGCCTCCTGGGTTCACACCATTCTCCCGCCTCAGCCTCCCGGGTAGCTGGGACTACAGGCGTGTGTCACCATGCCTGGCTAATTTTTTGTATTTTTAGTGGAGACGGGGTTTCACTGTGTTAACCAGGATGGTCTCAATCTCCTGACCTCGTGATCTGCCCACCTCAGCCTCCCAAAGTGCTGAGATTACAGGCGTGAGCCACTGCACCTGGCCACAAATGTCATAATTTTATATTTGTTTGAGTCATGATCAAAATAAGGCCCACATATTGCAATCTGTCAATTTATCTTTAAAGTCTCTTTAAGGCTGGCTGCAGTGACTCATGTCTGTAATCCCAATATTTTGGGTTACTGAGGTGGGAGGATCATTTGAGCCCAGGAATTCGAGACCAGCCTGGGTAACTAAATAGTGAGACCCTGTCTCTAAATATTAAAAAAAAAAAAAGAAAAGAAAAAAGAAAAAAAGAAAAATTAGCTGGGCATGGTGGGCCTGTGGTCCCAGCTACTCAGGAAGCTGAGGTGGGACGATTGCTTGAGCCCAGTAGGTTGAGGCTGCAATGAGCCATGATTGCACCACTGCACTCCAGCCTGGGTGACACAGTGAGACCCTGTCTTAAAAAAATATATATATATAATTATACAGGCCGGCGCAGTGGTGCCTATAGTCCCAGCACTTTGGGAGGCCAATGTAGGAGGATCACTTGAGCCCAGGAGTCTGAGACTAGCCTGGGCAACATAGGGAAACGCCATCTCCTCAAGAAATACAAAAATTAGCCACGCTTGGTGGTGCATGCCTATAATCCCAGCTTACTGAGGAGACTGAGGCAGGAGGATCACTTGAGCCCTGGAAGTTGAGGCTGCAGTGAGCCATGATTGGGACACTACACTCCAGCCTGGGTTACAGTAAGACCTTGTTTCAAAAAAAAAAAAAAAAAAATTACAAAATGGTGTTATTTTAGGCTGGACACGATGGCTCATGCCTGTAATCCCAGCACTTTGGGAGGTTCAGGCAGGTGGATCACCTGAAGCCAGGAGTTCGAGACCAGCCTGGGCAACATGGTGAAACTGCATCTCTACTAAAAATACAAAAATTAGCTGGGAATGGTGGTGGGTACCTGTAATCCCAGCTACTCAGGAGGCTAAGGCGGGAGGATCGCTTGAACCCCAGAGGCGGAGTTTCCAGTGAGCCGAGATTGTGCCACTGCACTCCAACCTGGGTGACAGAGTGAGACTCCATTTCAAAGAAAAAAAGGTGTTGTTTTAACTCAAACATTCTTACTTGTTGGATGGAAGAGTTTAATAAAGAGAAAATTTGGCCGGGCACAGTGGCTCAAGGCTGTAATCCCAGCACTTTGGGAGGCCGAGACGGGCGGATCATGAGGTCAGGAGATCAAGACCATCCTGGCTAACCCGGTGAAACCCCGCCTCTACTAAAAAATACAAAAAACTAGCCGGGCGAGGTGGCGGGCGCCTGTAGTCCCAGCTACTCGGGAGGCTGAGGCAGGAGAATGGCGAGAACCCGGGAGGCGGAGCTTGCAGTGAGCTGAGATCCTGCCACTGCGCTCCAGGCTGGGCAACAGAGCGAGACTCTGTCTCAAAAAATAAATAAATAAATAAATAAAGAGAAAATTTTCCTCATCTGTAAGTTTGTTACTCAAGGATACAGTTAGAACACAAAAAGTTGAACAGCAGCATTATGCTTGGTTTGCTCTCTTTAGTTTCCAATTGTTGAAACAATGAGTTTGTAGATTACTTTAAAAAATCAAATAGGGATTTACTTTGAAAAAAAAACAAACTTTAGAAGGTATAGTTAAACACTGGGGGGGGTGTGTGTGTGTGTGTTTCAGTTGGTTTTGTTTTCTACATTTTAATGACTCATAAAAATAAAAAGCTAGGAATTCCCAGACTGTCAGTTGCATGCAGCTCTTGAGAGCACTCTGCCCAGACAGAACAAAGGAAGGTTCTGGAAGAGTTCCAGGAAAACTATGGAAATTACATGTGTGAATATTGGGGAGACATTGTGATATGTAAGTGACAGAGGTATTGAAACGCTTGGGGAAAAACTGGATGGGTTCATGGGCAAATAGGAAAATGAAAAAACATGGCAATTTTTTTTTATTTTTATTTTTTGAGACGGAGTTTCACTCTTGTTGCCCAGGCTGGAGTGCAGTGGCACAACATTGGCTCACTGAAACCTCTGCCTCCCAGGTTCTAGCAATTCTCCTACCTCAGCCTCCCGAGTAGCTGGGATTACAGGCATGCACCACCACACCCGGCTAATTTTGTATTTTTAGTAGAGACAGGGGTTTCTCCATGTTGGTCTCGAACTCCCAACCTCAGGTGATCCGCCTGCCTCGGCCTCCCAAAGGCTGGGAGCCACCACACCCGGCCAAAACATGGCAATTTTTAATATAGGAAAAATTAAAATACAAGAAAGGAGGTGTGGTTGAAAATAGAATACTCTTTAATACTGTTTGATTTGGTTGTCAACAATATTTGCTTGGCCATAATAATATAAACACTGACTTTGAATATAACATAAAATGTCAATATGCTTAGGTAGAAAAAGAGATATAAGATGTTGATATGCTTACGTAGGGAAGGTGGGAGAAAGGGAAGTGGAAAAGGTGATATGGAAAAGGGAAACCCTCATCTATGATGGTGGGAAATCAATAGATTATACCTCAAATCTATCAGCTAAGAACTTAAATAAAAACATATTATTTAGAAAGCAGTTATAAATGTTAGAAGGAACAGCTGAGAGTTGAGGTGATTGTCTCGAGAGAGTAGAAATGTATAGGGATCAGGCAGGGAACTGATTTTTTTTTAAATTAGAAATCTTTAGGCAATGCTACCCTTTTATACTATTGTGTACAGTCATGCACTGCTTAATGATGGGGAGACATTCTGAGCAATGTGTCGCTGGGCGATTTCAACATTGTGTGAACATCGTAAAGTTTACTTACACAAACCTAGATGCTATAGTATAGTGTACTATACACATAGGCTATATGGTATAGCCTATTGCTCCTGGGTTACAAATCCGTACAGCATCTTACTGTATCGAATACTGTAGGCAATCGTAACCTAATGGTAAGTGTTGTGTATCTAAACATATCTAAACATGGAAAAGATGCAGTAAAAATATGGCATTATAATTGTATGAGGCCACTGTCATATATGCAGTTCCTCATTGCCCCAAACCTCATTATGCAGCACATGACATTACATGTATAAAAACAGAAATTAACCTGAAGGCTGGGTGCAGTGGTTCACACCTATAATCCCAGCACTTTGGGAAGCTGAGGTGGGTGGATCAGTTAAGCTTAGGAGTTCAAGACCAGCCTGGGCGGCATGGCGAAACCTCTTCTCAACAACAACAAAAAAAAGTACTTGGGTGTGGTGCATGCTTGTAGTCCCAGCTACTTGGGAGGCCAAGGCAGGAGGATCAATTGAGCCCAGGAGATCGAGGCTGCAGCGAACAGTGATCACGCCACTGCACTCTCGCCTGGGCAAGACCCTGTCTCAAAAAAAAAAAAAAAGAAAGAAATTAACCCTAAAATACAGGGCTACATTTTCCGTTCAATGTGAAAAATGTAGAAAAAGGAGAGCTACAAAGTAAAGATTACTCTAAGGTCAGAAAAAAAAACACACAAATGTTTCAGCTTGTATTTTACATGTGGATTTAATGATGATCTCTTTTCACCAGATGGACTTAACAGTGATTTCCTACCACTTTAAAAACCAGGATCATTTTTTTTTTCTACTTCTAGTGCGTTCTCAGTCATAATCACTAGTTTTCATTTCACCTCTTCACAGATTATTCAAAGTCACTTCATTTTATAATCTCATTCTTAACCCTAAGCATGATTTCAAACTAAATCCTTTCCTGGAAATGACCTATAATTCCATTGATCTCACTGGACTACCCCAGGCCATTACGGAATAGTGGTTAAGTATTTGGAGCTCTGGAATCCAACAGACCTGGTTTCATCCCCACTGGGCCACCTGGGGATTAGATGACTTCAGGAAAGTTGCTCTCTATAGATGCCTCAATTTCTTCCTTCATCTGTTCATGGAGGTAGTAAGAGCACCTATCTCACAGGTGCAAGGATTAGAAGAGGTAGTATCGGTAAACAGAGTAACACTTCCAAATAAAGACCGAGCTAGTGTGCATTCAGGGGCACCTCTGCTAACTCTCATCTAGAGAAATTCAATGCAGTGTATTCCTGAGCAGGTGAACTGGAGAAGTTGGTTTACAGAATGCCTGTGAGGGACCAGCTCATGGTAGGCACTGGAGGTATCAAAGATGAGTAAGACATGTCCACGTCCTTCAAGAGGCCTAAGACCAGAGCCGGGTGCGGACAATAGTCCCCCCAATTATTCGTGGTTTTGTTTTCCCAGATTTTAGTTACTCATGGTCAACAGGGGTCTGAAAATATTAAATGGAAAATTCCAGAAATAAACAATGCATCAGATGTTTTAAATTGTGTCACTCTGAGTAGCATGATAAAAGCTTGTGCTGGCTGGGCGCAGTGGCTCATGCCTGTAATCCCAGCACTTTGGGAGGCCGAGGCGCGTAGATCACGAGGTCAGGAGATCGAGACCATCCTGGCTAACACGGTGAAACCCCGTCTCTACTAAAAATACAAAAAATTAGCCGGGCATGGTGGTGGGCGCCTGTAGTCCCAGCTACTCAGGAGGCTGAGGCAGGAGAATGATGTGAACCTGGGAGGCGGAGCTTGCAGTGAGCCGAGATCGCGCCACTGAACACCAGACTGGGAGAGACAGCGAGACTCAGTCTAAAAAAAAAAAGTAAAGAAAAGCTTGTGCTGTCCTGCCCTATCCCACCAGGAACATGAATCATCCCTCCGTCCAGTGTATCCAGGCTGATAGGCTCCCCGCCCTGTTAGTCACTTAGTAGCCCTCTTGGTTATTGGTTATCAGATCAACTGTCATGCTATCACAGTGCTTGTGTTCAAGTAACCTTTATTTTACTAATAATGGCCCTAAAGTGCAAGAGTAGGGAGGCAGTTGATTTGTGCAAGGGTATTTGAAAGGCAATTGTAGACTCTTCCCCTAGTGCCACAAAGGGAAACTCTTTTTTTTTTTTTTTTTTTTTTTGAGACGGAGTTTTGCTCTTGTTGCCCAGACTGGAGTACAATGGTGTGATCTTGGCTCACCACAACCTCTGCCTCTCTGGTTCAAGCGATTCTCCTGCCTCAGCCTCCCAAGTCACTGGGATTACAGGCATGTGCCATCATGCCTGGCTAATTTTGTATTTTTAGTAGAGACAGGTTTTCTCCATGTTGGTCAGGCTGGTCTCGAACTCCTGACCTCAGGTGATCTGCCCACATTGGCCTACCAAAGTGCCGGGATTATAGGTGTGAGCCACCACACCCAGCCGAGAAACTCTTTTGTAAAGCAGATGTCCCTTCCCAACAATGGAATAAAGACATGAAATTTACCACCACAGTAGCAGGGATAGTGATTGCAGTGGTGAATCTTGCAATGGGTAAGAGCTGGTAAGCTCACCATAGACAGAAGCAAATGTCTCCTGAGCTCCATCCCACACTTGAATGGACACATGGATGATAATAGCACAGTGCTGGCCAGGCAAGACAAACACGAAGAATACAACCAAGTGGGAAAGTCTGGTAGATGCTAAAGGAGCAAAGTAGTTGTGTAATGAAAAATTAACCTGCCCCAAAGAGAGGTCTGGCCATTGTCCATGGCTACCAAGAGGTGATCTCTAGACCCCTGGAATGTCCTGCCTGATAGGACTGTTTTTGTTTACTTACAGGCTTTGGCCATTGGGCAGTCTAACTGTGAGTTATGATGAAGGCTTTGGGTCATGTCACATCAGTTCTGATCTCTGGAAAGAACTAGATACCAACATTTGTTATAATTGAATTCCCATAAAAACTCTGAACACCAAAGTTGTAGGTGACCTTCTCACGTTGCAATACAGAAGGTCTCTGACTTAGGATGGTTTGACTTAGATTTTTTGACTTTATGGTGATGCAAAACTGTCACAATTTCTATGCAGTATTCAGTATTTAATAAATCACATGAGATATTCACCACCTTATTACAAAACAGGTCTTACATTAGATGATTTTGCCCAAATATAGGCTAATATAAGCATTCTGAACACAATTAAGGTAGGCTAGGCAAAGCTGTGATGTTCCATAGTTTAGGTGTATTAAATGCATTTTCGATTTGCAATATTTTCAATGGGTTCATTGAGAGGTAATTCCATTGTTAAGTCAGAGGGCATCTGTACTATGCATTATCATACATTATGGTCAAGACTCCATGATTCCATGGGGAGATGATAACCAGAAGCTCCTCAAGTGGATATCATTTGAAATCTGCTCTTGCATCTCTTCCCTTGGCTGATTAGAGTTTATATTCTTTGCTATAACAAAATTGTAACCGTAAGTATAGCACTTCCTGAGTTCTGTGAATCATTCTATGAGGGGGGTTTTGAAAACCTCTGAGTCTGTAGCCTGATAGTCTGAAGTGAGGGTGGTCCTGCAAATCCACAAATTTGTGGCTGGTGTCTGCAGTGAAGGCAGGCTTGCAGAGACTGTTCCCTCCAGCTGAACAGTTAACTAAACTCCAGTGCAGCAGCTCAGCACTGGGGAGCTGCCAGAACAGAAGGACCACATGGGAATGGGAGGCGCTTGTAGGTGAGTGTCAGGCCCTGCTTAACTCTCCAAACTCTGCTGTGCCCTCTCCTCACATTTGTAACCACTGGGTACCCACCTCAGGCTTAGCACCTCTTTCCCACAGCTCCAAGTCTCAGAGACCAATGCTGACCTTAGATTGCAGGCGTTTAAGGAACACTGATCTGACTGGGCTGGGCATGGTGGCTTACACCTATAATCCCAGCACTTTGGGAGGCCAAGGTGGGCGGATCACCTGAGGTTAGGTGTTCGAGACCAGCCTGGCCAATGTGGTGAAACCCCATCCCTATTAAAAACACAAAAATTAGCCAGGCGTGGTGGCATGCATCTATAATTCCAGCTACTCGGGAGACTGAGGTGGGAGAATCGCTTGAACCCAGGAGGTGGAGGTTGCAGTGAGCCGAGATTGTGCCACTGCACTTCAGCCTGGGCAACAGAGCAACATTCTCTCAAAAAAAAAAAAAAAAAAGCACTGATCCAATGCTCTGGGTCTCAAATCACTATGCTGGCTGGAAAACAGGGAGAAGAGTAGCATGGGAGTTCAGGCTAAAGCCTTCAGCAGTACACAGACCTGGTATAGCAGTCACAGTCTTACTAGGAAGACCATAAGTCAAGAAGGATTTATTATAGAGAGGCTTCCTGCAAAAGATGGGTACTGGACAACCACAAAAGATAGAGCAGTAGCAGCCCTAGATTCAAACACACAAAAAAGGAAATGGAGAAGATTGTATAGAGAGAGCCACTTTGTGGCACTGCAAGCCAAAAGCACCCTCTCCTTTCTTCCCTCTTGTCTGTGGGGCTCTCCACTAACAGACCCAACTGGTGCTAGTGGGGAAAGGGAGGCTGTTGATGCAGCTCATAAGATCAGCCTCTGTGGTGGAGAAGGATGGCAAGCTCAGCTGGAGGGATAAATGGAAGGTATTCAGCGCCTGGGTTCAAATCCTTGTTACCTACTGGCCGTGTGATCTTCAACGTGTCACATGAGTCCTCTATCTATAAAACTGAGTGCTTTGGTAAGTAGGCAAGGACCAAAGGAGGTAAGGCACATGAAGTGCTTGCTGTAGCACCTGCTTCATAGGAAGGGCTCAGTGTCCAGCCGACAGTAATACTAGGTTTGCTGCTCTGCCTCTGGCTCCATGCCCAGCTATAATAACTGGGCTTCCAACTTGCTCCTGAAACACAGTTACCCCCCAGTATCCCATTCTGATAATTGGATCCAGATTATTTTCATTGTGCCAGAGGCCCCCCTGTCTTGCTATTTGCTTAATCCAGGGGTCTCCTAGGAATGGCACCTTGCTGCTTGCTTGTAGGTAACCATGGAAACTGGCTGCCTTTGTCAGATAAAAGGCAAGTTGGTAACAGCCTGAATGGTGATGGGGAGAGAGGCTGAGAACAAAGATTTTTATGAGTCATGTTAAGCAAAATCCATGCTCCAGACTTGAGGTGAAATATTTTCATCCCTCAAGAGAGTTAGTACCCAGTTCTACATTGGGAACCCTCTCCCTTAAACCACATTGAACATAGGACACACACTATCTACACCCTGCAAGGTGGAGTGTAAGGTCCCTATACTACTCTGCCTGCTGACTTCCGATGAGCTCTGCATACCCACGAGCTCTGCTGGAGCCGTTTTTATTGAAAAGCTCTCTGCAGATCTGTCTCCTCTGAAGCCTGGGTTCAGGAAACCAGGACTAGATTGGCCAGAAGCAGACTGGAACAGGCCTACGGTTTTAGAGAAAAGAGGTCCATTTGTTTTCTAGGGCTGCTGTAAGAAAATACCACAAACTGGGCCGGGCGTGGTGGCTCGCACCTGTAATCCCAGCACTTTGGGAGGCCGAGGCGGGCAGATCATGAGGTCAGGAGTTCGAGACCAGCCTGGCCAACATAGTGAAACCCCATCTCTACTAAAAATACAAAAAATTAGCCGGGCATGGTGGTGGGCACCTGTAATCCCAGCTACTCAGGAGGCTGAGGCGGGAGAATCGCTTGAACCTGAGAGGCAGAGGTTGCAGTAAGCAGAGATCATACCACTGCACTCCAGCCTGGGCGACAGTGCAAGACTCTGTCTCAAAAAAAAAAAAAAAAAGAAAGAAAGAAAAGACCACAAACTGAGTGTCCTCAACAACAGAAATGTACTGTCTCACAGTTCTAGAGGTCAGAAGTCCAAGGTCAAGGTGTCAGCCGGGTTGGTTCCTTCTGACAGCTGTGAGATCGAATCTGTTCCATGCCTCTCCCCTCGCTTCTGGCGGCTTGATGGCAATCTTTGGCATTCCTCAGCATGTAGAACCATCACCCTGATCTCAGCTTGGTTTTCACACAACCTCCTCCCCGTGTGTGTATCTCTGTTTCCAAATTTCCCTTTTTTAAAAAGAAATTATCTATTTTGAGACAGGGTTGTAAGACTGGCTAATTTTTGTATTTTTGGTAGAGTCAGGATTTCGCCATGTTGGCCAGGCTGGTCTCAAACTCTAGGGCTCAAGCGATCCACCCGCCTTGGCCTCCCAAGGTGCTGGGATTACAGGTGTGAGCCGCCGCGCCTGGCCCAAATTTCCTTTCTTATAGGTATACCAATTATATAGGATTAAAGCCCACCTGAATGACATCATCTTAACTGCATACATCTGTAACAACCCTGTTTGCAAATGAGGTCACATTCTGAGGTACTGGGCCTTAGGACTTCAACATAAGAATTTGGGGAAGACACAATTTAACCCATAACAGGGGGGAAAAGAGGAGAAAGTCTACCCTATGACATCTATCCTGGCTCTTAAATATTGACCCTTCTTGAATTCTCAACCCAGTGCTACCTTGTTATCAGAAAGCCTCTGATATTCTACGTTGTGCCTTTTGCCCTATGACATCTAGTCCTGGCCCTCTACCTGTCCACTTCGGCAATCTAATTCTATCTAGTTCCAGCCCTCACTGCTGGACAGGCATCTCAGTATCCCTTTTCTGCCAGTATTTGTTCTGCCAGCCATAGGAGACTTCCTCCGAGTTGAGCATGTTCCCCTTAGAACTGGCCTTGCCTCCAGCTGGGCACAGTGGCTCACACCTGTAATCCTAGCACTTTATGAGGCCGAGATAGGTGGATCACCTGAAGTCTGGAGTTCAAGACCAGCCTGGCCAACAGGGCGAAACCCCATCTGTACTAAAAATACAAAAATTAGCTGAGCATGGTGGCGGGCGCCTATAATCCCAGCTACTCAGGAGGCTGAGGTAAGAGAATCGCTGGAATCCAGGAGGCAGAGGTTGGGGTGAGCTGAGACTGTGCCACTGCACTCCAGCCTGCTGGGCGACAGAATGAGACTTCGTCACAAAAAAAGAAAAGAAAAGAAAAGAAAAGAAAAGAAAAGAAAAGAAAAGAAAAGAAAAGAAAAGAAAAGGAAAGGAAAGGAAAGGAAAGGAAAGGAAAAGAAAAGAAAAGGAAAGGAAAGGAAAAGAAAAGAAAAGGAAAGAAAAGAAAAGAAAAGAAAAGGAAAGAAAAGAACTGGCCTTGACTCACAGGGTGCAACTAATCCAAGTCCTTGTTTGTTTAGTTCTGCCCCAACCTCTGCAGGGGCCAAACCCAGCTGCACCCTAAGGGAAGCCAGTGGGGTTTGAAATGCAGGGTTTGAAGTGCCTGGAAGTAGGGACAATAAGCAGGTATTTAGAGGCAGACAGGCAGGGTTCAGAGCTGAGTAGAAGCAGGCTGCAACGTGGCACAGGGGCAGGGCTAGAGTGCAGCCTAGTGGATCCAAGGGTGTTTACTCTTGGCTCTATTTCTACTGCCCCTTGTATGGATGATCCAGGCCCACAAGGCTGGACATGGCCACAGGAAGGTCTGCAGGTGAGTCTTGCCCAGAGTAAAGCAGGAACAGTCTGGGGGTGGTTAGAAGCATCAAGTTTGCTCACTGAGCTCAATTTCTGCATCCATAAAATAAGACCTTTAACAAAACTCATCTGATGGGATTTTTGTGAGGATTAAATGAGTAATGAATATATAGCCTTTTCTTTCTTTTTTAAACATTTGTTTTATTTATTTATTTATTGGAGATGAGGTCTTACTCTGTCGCCCAGGCTGGAGTGCAGTGGCACCATCTTGGCTCACTACAACCTCTGGGCTCAAGTAATTCTCCCACCTCACCTTCCCAAGCAGCTGGGATTATAGACATGTGCCACCACGCCCGACTAATGTTTGTTTGTTTTTGTAGAAATGGAATTTTGCCATGTTGCCCAGGCTGGTCTTGAACTCTTGGACTCAAGCCACATGCCTCTGCCTCCCAAAGTGCTGGAATTACAGGCGTAAGCTACTGTGTCCGGCCAATATATGGCCTTAACTCAGGGCCTGGTACAAAGTAAGCATTCAAAGCTGGGTGTAGTGGCTCATGTCTGTAGTCCCAGCTACTCAGGAGGCTCATTGGAGCCCAGGAGTTTGAGGATACAGAGAGCTATGATTGCACCACCGCACTCCAACCTGGACGACAGAGCAAGACCTCTGTCTCTACAAAAAAACAAAGTAACTGTTCAGCACATGTTAGCCATGGTGATCATCATGACCCCTTAACACACAGTATTTTACCGCCTCCACAGAGTTTCACGATATTGGTTATCAGGTAGTTTCTGGGTATGACAGACTAAAGCAGTTGCTCCTTTCTTGTTGAAATAATGTACTCACACAAAATTAAACAGCCTCTTGGGAAAATGATGGCACTTCTTTGAGATATTTCTTCTTCTTCTTCTTTTTTTTTTTTTTTGAGACAGAGTTTAGCTCTTGTTGCCCAGGCTGGAGTGCAATGGCACAATCTCGGCTCACCACAACCTCCGCCTCCCAGGTTCAAGAGATTCTCCTGCCTCAGCCTCCCAAGTAGCTGGGATTATAGGCATGCGCCACACAGCCGGCTAATTTTGTATTTTAGTAGAGATGGAGTTTCTCCATGTTGGTCAGGCTGGTCTCGAATTCCTGACCTCAGGTGATCCGCCCGCGTCGGCCTCCCAAAGTGCTGGGATTACAGGCTTGAGCCACCGTGCCTGGCTTCTTTGGGATATTTCTCAGTGTTCCTGGATTATGACCACTGATCCAGGATAGGAGCTATCAATGTGCAATTTACTTTGTGTGTGTGTGTGTGTGTGTGTGTGAGAGAGACAGTGTCTCACTGTGTCACCCAGGCGGGAGTACAGTGGCACGATCTCGGTTCACTGCAACCCCTGCCTCCCAGGTTCAAATGATTCTCCTGCCTTAGGCTCCTGAGTAGCTGGGATAACCAGTGCTCACCACCACGCCCAGCTAATTTTTGTATTTTTAGTAGAGGTGGGCTTTCTTTTTTTTGTTTTTTTTTGAGAGGGAGTTTCACTTTGTCACCCAGGCTAGAGTGCAGTGGTGCAATCTTGGCTCACTGCAACTTCCGCCTCCCAGGTTCAAGCAAGTCTTCTGCCTCAGCCTCCCGAGTAGCTGGAACTACAGGTATGTGCCACCATGCCCAGCTATGTTTTGTATTTTTAGTAGAGATGGGGTTTCACCATATTGGCCAGGCTGGTCCCGAACTCCTGACCTCGTGATCTGCCCACCTCGGGCTCCCAACGTGCTGGTATTACAGACGTGAGCCACCATGCCTGGCCTACCTTAGTACTTTAAGCAGCTTACTGCCACGTGTAGATATCTTTTCTTTCCTCCCCAGGAAGAGGAGGGGTTTTTGGATTCCTGATTTTTTTTTTTTTTTTTTTTGAGACAGAGTTTCACTCTTGTCACTCAGGCTGGAGTGCAATGGCATGATCTCGGCTCACTGTAACCTCCACCTCCTGGGTTCAAGCGATTCTCCTGCCTCAGCCTCCCAAGTAGCTGGGACTACAGGCACACGCTCCCACACCCAGCTAATTTTTTGTGTTTTTTTTTTAGTAGAGATGGGATTTCACGATGTTGGCTGGGCTGGTCTCAAACTCCTGACCTCAGGTGATCCACCCGCCTCAGCCTCCCAAAGTGCTGGAATTATAGGTGTGTGCCACCACACCCGGCATTTTTTATTTATTTTTTATTTTTTTATTTTTTTGAGACAGGGTCTTGCTGTGTCTCCCAGGCTGGAATGCACTGGTGCAGTCTTGGCTCACTGCAACCTCCACATCCCAGGCTCAAGTGATCCACACACCTCAGCCTCCCCAGTAGCTGGGACCACAGGCATGCACCGCTATGTCCAGCTAATTTTTGTATTTTTGGGTTTCGCCATATTGCCTAGCCTGATCTAGAACTCCTGGACTCAAACAATCCTTTTTCTCAGCCTCCCAAAGTGCTGGGATTACAGGCATGAGCTACTGTGACCAGCCGGTTCCCAAGATTTTAACATTGTGCTAAAACTAGGTCCTCTAAGTGCTAGCAATTATCCTTCACACTTCCAAAATTAGCTCAAAAATGCCCACGCTCTTAAGAACAGGGTCAGGAGCACCTGACCATTTTGAAGAGATAATTTCCTCAGATGAGAAGCCACAGAAGTAGTCATTATGTGCATCCCCTCCTGCCCCATCTTAGAAGCCAAGTATGATTTAATGTATTTTAGGAACTAAAGTTCAAAATGTGAATTTCCCGTGTAGAAAAAAAAATCTGTCAGAAAGCACTTAGGAAAAGGCATGGCAGTCAGATCAAATAGTGTTCAAAAATTTGTCCTTGGCCCTCTTTTCTGATTTTCCTTGACAATGTCATTCAAACTCGAGCTTGTGATAGAGGATCACTCCCCTGCCTGTGGCAGCAGCCTCGCCCCATCTCTGGAGAGCTGGGTTCCAAGTCTCTACCGCCCACTGGAGATCCACCTGTAACACTGAAATCAACATATCTCAGAGGGAAGAGACCATGTCTCTGCTCTTCCAGCCAACCCTACCTCCTTATGTCTTGCCTGGGACCCCTACTTGCATTCATGTTACTACCATCCTATTGGTCATCTAGGCTTGAAAACACTAAGTCCGTGATTTTTAACCTTTTTTTTTTTTTTTTCTTGAGATAAGGTCTGGCTCTATCACCCAGGCTGGAGTGCAGTGGTGCAATCTCAGCTCACTGCAACTTCTGCTTCCCGGGCTCAAGCCATTCTCCCATCTCAGCCTCCCGAGTAGCTGGCACTACAATACAAGCACGTGCCACGACACCTGGCTAATTTTTTAATTTTTTGTAGAGATAGGGTTTTGCCATATTGCCCAGGCTGGCCTCAAACTTGTGAGCTTAAACAACCCACTTGCCTCAGCCTCCCAAAATGCTGGGATTATAGGCTCCAGCCACCATACCCGGGCTTCCTTAGCCTTTGTTGAAATCTCAGACACCTTTGAGGTTGGATGGGAGGTATGGACTCTCCCCAGGAAAAGCAGCATTCACAAAAATATTCGCTCAAAATTTCAGGAGGTCTTTAGGCTCCCCTAGCTAAGCAATCTTGATTACTCTTTTATTTCCTAATAATACCTGCTCAAAAACCTTCAGTGGCTCCCCACTATTCATAAAATATGTCCATGTTTCTTAACTTAGAGCAAACCACGATCTGACTGCAGCTTCTCTTTCTAAAATAAATGGGTTAGGCTGGGCACTGTGGCTCACGCCTATAATCCCATCACTTTGGGAGGCCGAGGTGAGTGGATCATTCGAGATGAGAAGTTCAAGACCAACCTGGCCGATATGGTGAAACCCCATCGCTACTAAAAATACAAAAATGTGCTGGGTGTGGTGGTGCATGCCTGTAATCCCAGCTACTGGGGAGACTGAGGCAGGAGAATCGCTTGAACCCAGGAGGCAGAGGTTGTGGTGAGCCGAGATCGCACCACTGCACTCCAGCTTGGGTAACAGAATGAAGCTCCATCTCGAAAATTAAAATAAAACAAAACAAAACAAAACAAAATGAAATAAAATAAAACAAAACAAAACAAAATAAAATACAATAGTTAACACGTGCAAAACCCGGTAATGGCACCAGGTGAACTGTGGAAGTGTTAGCTATTACTGCAGTTGTGTCCTGTGTTTCAGCCCACCTAATGTCTCACTTGTCCCTTTACCTTTGCATGTCCTGTGTTCGCTCCCTCTGTGTCTTTTTATTCTCTCCCTGCCAATCACGTGTCCCAGTATCCCTAAGTCCCCCAGCCTTCTCAGATCAGTTTCCTTAACTGGAACCCCCATCCTATAGGAAACTCGATCTCTTCTTCAATATTTCTGAACCCACCCAGGGCTATTTCACCTTCTCCAGAAGTAAGCATTCAGTATATGTTAGCTGAATGGTAAGTGGTCATCATGACCATCATAGCTAACCCGTGCCCAATGCTTACTTCTGGGGTTTATCTCCTCCTGCTATGAATACCTGTCCTGGCTTTTTCTCCAGAGACTCTGGCTGTTGCACAGCTGTGGAAACCCCCAACTCCTTGTCACCAAAAACATGAACACAGCCTCCCCCTCATCTCCCCCACTAAGCTGTGTTATTGTATGTAACCTGGCAGCCAGAGCCATCTTTTTAAAATGTCATAAATCAGCTTGTCACTCGTCTAATCAGAACCTTTTAATAGCTTCCCATCATACGTAGAATAAAATCCAAATCCCTTCTTTAGCAGCAAACCATATATCTTCTTGCACCTAGGGAAAGATTTAGGTTTTATGGGTCCTGGAACTTACACAATTTATGGAGGGAGGAGCCTCTTTACGAAAAAAAAATAAAATCACAAATATTCCTACTTTTATTTTTATTTATTTTTAATTTTTTTTTTTTTTTTTTTTTGAGACAGAATCTAACTCTGTTGCCCAGGCTGGAGTGCAGTGGTGCGATCTCAGCTCGCTGCAACCTCTGTCTCCTAGGCTCAAGCGATTCTCCTGCCTCAGTCTCCCGAGTAGCTGGGATTACAGGTGCACACCACCACACCGAGCTAATTTTTATATTTTTAGTAGAGACAGGGTTTTGCCATTTTGGTCAGGCTGATCTCTCTTGAACTCAGGTGATCCGCCCACTTCAGCCTCCCAAAGTGCTGAGATTACAGGTGTCAGCCACTGCGCCCAGCCTAAACACAAGTAAAAAACTAAATTGAAAATGAATACTTAGGCCGGGCGCAGTGGCTCACACCTGTAATCCCAGCACTTTGGGAGGCCGAGGCGGGTGGACACGAGGTCAGGAGATTGAGGCCATCCTGGCTAACAGGGTGAAACCCCGTCTCTTCTGAAAAAATACAAAAAAAAATAGCCGGGCGTGGTGGCGGGCACCTGTAGTCCCAGCTGCTCGGGAGGCTGAGGCAGGAGAATGGCATGAACCCGGGAGGCAGAACTTGCAGTGAGCCAAGATCGCACCCCTGCACTCCAGCCCGGGTGACAGAGCGAGACACCGTCTCAAAAACAAAAAGAAAAAACAAAATGAATATTTAGCTGGGCGCAGTGGCTTACGCCTGTAATCCTAGCACTTTGGGAGCCTGAGTTGGGAAGATTGCTTAAGCCTAGGAGTTCGAGACCAGCCTGGGCAATGCAGGGAGACCCCGTCTCAAATAAAAAGCAAATAAATTAGTTGACTATAGTGGTATGTCCCTGTAGTCCCAGCAACTGGGGAGGCTGAGGCAGGGGTATCCCTTGAACTTGGGAGATCCAGGCTGCAGATCTCCCAGGCTACAGTGAACTATGATTGTGCCACTGCATCCCAGCCTGGGCAACGAGCTAGACCCTGTCTCAAAAAAAAAAAAAAGGGAAGAAAAGAAAGAAAATGAATATTTGTTTAGAATCCAAGAAGAAACCACAGTAAATTTCACATTTTCAAAAACTTGCAAAAAAACACCAAGTTTAGGAAAATAACTATAATTATATATTTATTACTATATTATATATTTGTTACTACATATATATGTATATAATTTTTTTTAAATGAGACGGGGTCTTGAACTCCTGGGCTCAAGCAATCCTCCCACCTCAGCCGACCAAAGTGATGGGATTACAGGTGTGAGCCACTGCACACAGCCCAAAATATATTTTTTATGAATTAACTTATTAACACAACTAGAATACTTTTTGCTACATTTTTTGGCTACATAGTCTTTGTCTCTTCATATGACAATTTAAAATATCTTTTTTTTTTTTTTTTGTAGCTTACTGCAACATCAAACTCATGGGCTCAAGTGATCCTCCTGTCTCAGCCTCTTGAGTAGCTGGGATTACAGGCACATGCCACCACGCCTGGCTAATTTTTGTATTTTTAGTAGAGACGGGGTTTCACCATGTTGGCCAGGCTGGTTTCAAACTCCTGACCTCGTGATCCGCCTGCCTTGGCCTCCCAGAGTGCTGGGATTACAGGCGTGAGCCACTGTGCCCAGCCTTCACCCTGTCTTATGGTGCTTATATTCTACTAATTTTTAATCTGAAAGTTTTACAGTTTCCTAATAAATAAATGTAAAAATTTCAAAACAAGGTACCCTTCATATTCAAGTCAGGAGTCTGTGGCTTCTTACTTTTCGGTTGACATGTTACAAAATGTCATTTCATTCGCTTCATGGGTAAAAATCAACCTCCTCGTGTTCCAGTGCATGTTCCCAGCCTCCCCCACGGGGTGCTGCAGCCACCTGGCCATTGAGTTCTTTGAGCAAGCCAAGCTTCTTCCAGCCTTGGGGCCTTTGTACTGATTGAGATCTTTCCCTAGAATGCTCTTTCCTCCAGATTTTTACTTACCTAGCTGCTGATTACCATTCAGACCTCAAATGGTGAAAGTTCTGGGATTACAGGTATGAGCCACCTCTTCAGAGAGGCCTTTCCTGGCCATCCTGGTCTTAAGTAGCCACGAGTGCTATTATATCAACATACCTGAAAGCTTTACAATGCAATTATTGCTATCTATCATCTGTTTATCTTTCTGTTCCCCTCACTAGAATGTAAGCCCACAAGAACAGAAACCTGATCAGTTTTTTGTTTTTGTTTTTTTTCTGAGATGGAGTCTTGCTCTGTCACCCAGGCTAGAGTGCAGTGGAACAATCTCGGCTCACTGCAACCTCTGTCTCCTGGGTTCAAGCGATTCTCCTACCTCAGCCTCCCAAGTAGCTGGGATTACAGGTGCACGCCACCATGCCCAGCTAATTTTTGTATTTGTGGTAGAGACGGGGTTTCACCATGTTGGCCAGGCTGGTCTCAAACTCCTGACCTCAAGTGATCCGCCCACCTCGGCCCCCCAAAGTGCTGGGATTACAGGCGTGAGCCACTGTGCCCGGCCTATTTTGGATAACAGAAGTGTTTAACAGGTACCGCCATTGCTGAAGTCGTTGGCTCCTCCTGCCATGGGGAATTTAGTAGCTGGCCCGCTCTTCTTGACCCACAACAGGTTGCCCTTTGCTGACTTCTCTTTTTTCATAGAATTTCATTGCCTCCTTCCTCCTTTCAGTTCTAAGCCTCCTGAACTTCTGTTCTGAGGCCCGCCCAAAGGACATAAATATCATTTTACATTGCAACAACATCTGTCTCAAGAAAGACAGATTTATTGGCTTCTCCAGAGGAATTCAGCTTCCTCTAGACTTCTACTTTCCCTCTCTTCCCTAGGGCTTGCATTTCAAAACCAAAAGACCCATCCATGATTTCTCCTACAACAGGAGGAATTCTGTAGCATCCCTCATAATGTGACAACTGTTGCCATCAATTTTTTTAATACAAGTAGTAATTTTTCCTTCCTTTGACACTTATTTCTGCACATCCAATTTTTTCCTCCAGTCTCTCCAGTCCCAAGTATGAGGACTACCTTTTCCACAAGGCCTTTCCCAACTTTCCAAGTCAAAAATCAATCTTTTCTTGAACTTCAATTGTACTTTTTCTATATGTGCCTTATAATACTCACTGCTTTCCATATTATGTTTCTTTATATACATATCTTATCTCCCCTGTAACATTTTAAACTCCTTCAGGTTAAGATCCGTGTTTGTTTGATAGGGCACAGTGACTTGAAAACAGTGGATGCTGCCTTTAGGGTTAATCGTGACCATCTAGAAGATCTCAAGGATACCCCTAAATAGTGCTAGGATATTCTCAGCCGACACAGTTTCCACTTCCTGGATAAATGAAACTGGGATGATCTTGGAAAACAGTTTCTCTTGTGAGTGGGACAAGTGATTTAATCTCCTCACCATTACTTAGTGTTAAAAGATACCCTTCAGAATTGGGAGCCAGCTATAGAGAAGATCTGCTGGTGAACAAGTGTTTTTTAATTTATTTTTATGTGTGTGTATGTGTGAGACAGGGTCTCACTCTGTTGCCCAGGCTGGAGTGCAGTGGCATGATCACAGCTTACTGCAGCCTGGACCTCCCTGGGCTTAAGGGATCCACCAATCTCAGCCTCCTGAGTAGCTGGGATTACAGGTGCATGCCACCATGCCCAGCTAATTTTTGTATTTTTAGTAGAGACAGGGTTTCACCATGTTGCTCAGGCTGGTCTCAAACTCCTGACCTCAAGCAATTCACCTGCCTCTGCCTCGTAAAGTGCTGGGATTACAGGCATGAACCACCAAGACTGGCCTATATATTTTTTAATGACATTAAAATTTATTAACAAAGGAGATTCACTTCATCATTTTTGTACTAGAGTGGGAACTTAAGAAAATGGATATAGGATGGGAATATCATTAAATACTAAGCAAAATAACCCTGGAAAGTAGAATGTCTATATAGATTACTGGAACAGGAGTTAAAGAGAAGAAACCCAGTATTTGCTCAGATAGAGATATGCAGAATAAATAATAATGGGGAGGAAGAGGAAAAGAAGTATTTATTGAGTTATTTGTATGTGCTGGGTACTACAGGTACATTATCTCATTAATCCAGCAAGTGTTAAGAGACTGAATGTTTGTGTCTCCTCAAAATTCATATGTCGAACTCTAAACCCCCAATGTGATGGTATTAGGAGGAGGGCCTTTTGGAGGTGATTGGGTGATGAGGGTAGTGAGATTACCTCATCATGAATGAGATTAGTGCCCTTAGCAAAGAGACCCAGAGATCTCTCCAGCCCTCTTTCTGCCATATGAGGACACAAGCAGAGGTCAGCAGGCTACACAACCCAGAAGAGGGCCCTGCCCAGAGCCTGACCCTGCTGGTACCCTGATCTCAGACTTCTCGCCTCCAGAACTGTGAGAAATAACACTGTTGCTTCTAAGCCACCGAGTCTATGGTAGTTTCCATAGCAGCCTGAACCAAGACAGGTAGGAAATATTCATTACACAGGTCACTAAATAGAGATGACTCAGAATGTACGTCATGCAGCTGGAATTCAAACCCAGTCCTGTCTATTTCCAGGGCACAAGTTCTTAAGTGCTCAATGGGCAAACCATGTTAGAAAGGAGTGGGCTCCCAGAAACTAAAGACGCCAGGACAGGTCAAAGTCCCTCTCCCTAGCACTCCTGCCAGCAGCTGCAGGCATCCCAATCCCCCTGCTTAGCCTCCCCAAAGAGCAAAGCTCACTGCAGGCCTAGGAGAGTGGGGGCAGGGAGAGGCGTCACCACCAAGGCTGAGAGAGAAGAAAGGGACCTCACTGTGTTCACAGTGTTAGGTGATGTTGGCTGGAATTGTTTGCCTTCGCCTCTAGCTGGAAAAATGGAATTTGCAGGCAGAGCTCTTTTACGATATGCAGCTGTGTGCCAGGAACAGTACTATTGAGTCATGATGATGCAAAACAGCCCAGTTTTACCGAATGTTTTAGATTCTGTTTCTTTTCTTTTTTTTCTTTTTTTTTTTTTTTTTGAGACGGAGTTTCACTCTTGTCGCCCAGGCTGGAGTGCAATGGCACAATCTTGGCTCAGTGCAACCTCCGCCTCCCAAGTTCAAGCAATTCTCCTGCCTCAGCCTCCCGAGTAGCTGGGATTACAGGCGACTGCCACCATGCCGAGCTAATTTTTGTATTTTTAGTAGAGATGGGGTTTCACCACGTTGGCCAGGCTGGTCTCGAACTCCTGACCTCAGGTGATCCGCCCACCTCGATCTCCCAAAGTGGTGGGATTACAGGTGTGAGCCACCATGCCTGGTCTAGGTTCTGTTTCTGTTGTGACATTCTCACTAAGAGCCAGACACTGTGCTAAGAGTGATACGTGCCTTATCTCATGTAATCTTTACAATAGCCCTTGTGACACCAGGGTTGTGTTAACTGATAAACAACTAAACTTTAGAGAGATTAAGGAATTGTCCCCTGGGTCTTGCCGCTAGAAAAGCACATTTAGCAGGGAGTGGTGGCTCGTGCCTGTAGTCACAGCTACTCTGGAGGCTGAGGAGGATGATCTCTTGAACCCAGGAATTTGAGTACATCTTAGGCAACATAGTGACAACCTGTCTCTTAAAAAAAAAAAGAAAGAAAAAAAAAAGAAAAAAAGGCCAGGCGCGGTGCTTCACGCCTGTAATCCCAGCACTTTGGGAGGCCGAGATGGGCAGATCACGAGGTCAGGAGATCAAGACCATCCTGGTTAACACAATGAAACCCCGTCTCTACTAAAAAAAAACCAAAAAATTAGCCGGGCGAGGTCGTGGGCGCCTGTAGTCCCAACTACTTGGGAGGCTGAGGCAGGAGAATGGCGTGAACCCAGGAGGCGGAGTTTGCAGTGAGCTGAGATCACACCACTGCACTCCAGCCTGGGCGATAAAGCAAGACTCCATCTCCAAAAAAAAAGAAAAGAAAAGAAAAAAAAATGTAGCAAGCGGAAGCCAGGTCTATTCGGAATTTTATTGCTCTCTCTGCTAACTCCTCATGAAGTTGTAACTCACCATAATCTCTGTCAAAACAGCTCATGTGATCCAGCTTAGAAATATCCAGCCATTGATGCTGGGTGTGGTGGCTCATACCTGTAATTCCAGCACTTTGGGAGGCTGAGCTGGATGGATCACTTGAGGTTAGGTGTTCGAGACCAACCTAGCCAACATGGTGAAACCCCGTCTCTACTAAAATACAAAAATTAGCCAGGCGTGGTGGTGTGCGTCTGTAGTCCCAGCTCCTTGGGAGGCTGAGGTATGAGAATCGTTTGAACCCAGAGGCAGAGTTTGCCGTGAGCCAAAATTGTGCCACTGCAGTCCAGCCTGGGCAACAGAGGAAGACCCTGTCTCAAAAAAAAGAAAAGAAAAGAAAAGAATAAAAAAAGAAATATCCAGCACAGGCTGGGCACAGTAGCTCACACCTATAATCCCAGCACTTTGGGAGGCCAAGGCAGGAGGATCACTTGAGGCCAGAAGTTCAAGACCAACCTGGGCAACATAGCAAGACCCTGTCTCTACAAAAATAAAACATTAGCTAGGCGTGGTGGTGTGTGCCTGTAGCCCTAGCTACTATGGAGGCTGAAGTGGGAGGATAGCTTAAGCCCAGGAGGTTGAGGCTGCAGTGAGCCACCGATTGCGTCACTGCACTCCAGACTTGGTGACAGAGCGAGACCCAGTCTAAAAAAAAAGAAAAATAAAATCCCAGCTACAGTCTTTGTACCAGCAGTACCTGACAAAGTGTTTTATACATAGAAACTGAATTGAAGCTTAGGCAACTGAGCAAGACCCTGTCTCAAAAAAATAAACAACTTTTTGGTAGCTTAAATAGTATGAAAAAAAGGAAACTGGCCAGGCGTGATGGCTCACACCTGTAATCCCAACATTTTGGGAGGCCGAGAAGGGTGGATCACCTGAGGTCAGGAGTTCTAGACCAGCCTGGCCAACATGGTGAAACCCCGTCTCTACTAAAAATACAAAAATTAGCCGGGCACGGTGGCGCATGCCTGTAATCCCAGCTACTCGGGAGGCTGAGGCAGGAGAATCGCTTGAACCCGGGAGGCAGAGGTTGCAGTGAACTGAGATTGCACCATCACACTCCAGCCTGGGGGACAAGAGCGAGACTTCGTCTCAAAAAAAAAAAAAACAAAAAAACGAAAAGAAACTAAATTGAATTAAAAGATGCTGACAGATCTCTTTAATTATAGATGACAATGTGATCGTTCACAAGCACATTGAAAAATTCACACCATGGAAAAGAACTAAAGTCCCATCCTAATTCATCAGAGCCTTCTGTTTCCTGTAACAAAGAAGAACTCACAAGATTGGGATTCCAAGGTGATGCGTTTTTCTCTAAAAGTACAAATGAGTCAGATGCTGTAATTGCTGCTGGAGATAGTAGTTAGGTAGGCATGTCTGGCTTCGTGAACAGCGTCCTCCTCAATGCTTCCCCTGCAGTGATGAGGAAAGAGAGTCTCAGCTGCCTGCTTTGGCTCCCCCTGTATCCCAGCTGCTAACACAGTCCCTGGCAGGTATGAAGCTCTAGGTAAATCTGTGTGGAAGGTCATTGGGCTGTTCTCAGGGTACTGGGACTGGGAAAAGCAATTCATATTTATCGAGCACCCACCATGCATGAGTACTATGCTAAGTGATGGGGGTACAAAGGTGCATTCAGGACACCTACACCATTTTTTACAGGGCCCAGTGCAGAATGAAAATGAGGAGCACCTAGATTTTATTCAGACACCGTAGTACTAAAAATTTCAAGACAGTGACAGCAGGGCATTGAACCAAGTGTGGGGTTCTTCTGCTCATAGGGTCTTGTGAGACTGCACAACTTACATGATCGGAAAGTTGGCCCTGTGTGAAATGTGTGTGTGTGTGTATGTGTGTGTGTGTGTGTGTGTGTGTGTGTATATATATATATATATTTTTTTTTTGTAGAGATGGGGTTTTGCTATGCTGCCCAGATTGGTCTCAAACTCATGGCCTCAAACAGTCCTCCCTCCTTGGCCTCTCAAAATGCTGGTATTACAGACATGAGCCACAGTGCCTGGCCTATTTTTGATTTTTATTATTACTATTATTTAATTAATTAATTAATTAATTTAGAAACAGAGTCTCATTCTGTCACCCAGGCTGGAGTGCAGTGGCGCAATCTCGGCTCACTGCAAGCTCTGCCTCCCGGGTTCATGCCATTCTCCTGCCTCAGCCTCCCGAGTAGCTGGAACTACAGGCACCTGCCACCACACCTGGCTAATTTTTTGTATTTTCAGTAGAGACGGGGTTTCACCGTGTTAGCCAGGATGGTCTCGATCTCCTGACCTCATGATGCACCCACCTCGGCCTCCCAAAGTGCTGGGATTACAGGTGTGAGCCACCACACCCGGCCTATTATTACTATTATTTTTAGGGACTGGGTCTCAGTCTGTCACCCAGGCTGGCGTGCAGTGACATGATCATAGTTCACTGCAGTCTCTAACTTCTGGGCTCAAGCGATGCTCCCACCTCAGCCTCCCTTGTAGCTGGGACTATAGGCATGCATCACCACACCGGGCTATCCCTGGATGAATTAGAAAGTTTCTGTCGTCATTGCCAGGCGCAGTGTGTGCAACCAATACCACGATACATTTTAGAGCATTTTATCACTCCCAAAAGCAACCCCATACCCATTAGCAGTCACACCCATTTTCCTTCATTTCTCCCACTCCCTGGAAACCACTCGTCTACTTTCTGTCTCCATGGATTTGCCTGTTCTGGACATTTCATATAAGTGGAATGACACAATATTCTTTTGTGACTGTCTTCTTTCATTTAGCATAATATTTTCAAGGTTCATCCATGTTGTAGCATCAGTATTCTATTTCTTTTTGTTGCCAAATAATATTCCACTGCATGGATATACTGCATTTTATGTATCCATTCACCAGCTGATGAACATTTGGGTCGTTTCCACTTTTTGACTATTAAAAATAATGCTACAGCCAGGCACAATGGCTCATGCCTGTAATCCCAGCACTTTGGGAGGCTGAAACAGGAGGACTGCTTGAGTCCAAGAGTTTGAGACCAGCCAAGGCAATATAATGAGACTCCATCTCTATAAAAAATAAAAAATTAGTCAGGCTTGGGGCCGGGCACGGTGGCTGGCACCTGTAATCCCAGCACTTTGGGAGGCCAAGGCGGGTGGATCACCTGAGGTCAGGGGGTTGAGACCAGCCTCACCAACATGATGAAACCCCATCTCTCCTAAAAATACAAATATGAGCCTGGTGTGCTGGTGCACACCTGTAGTCCCAGCTACTTGGGAGGCTGAGGCAGGAGAATCACTCGAACCTGGGAGGCGGAGGTTGCAGTGAGCCGAGATCATGCCACTGCACTCCAGCCTGGGTGACAGAGTGAGACTCTGTCTCCAAAAAAAAAAAATTAGTTGGACTCAATGATGCGGACCTGTATTCTCAGCTACTTGGGAGGCTGAGGTGGGAGGATTGTTTGAACCCAGGAGGTCAGTCAAGACTGCAGTAAGCCACAATTGCACCACTGCACTCCGGCCTGGACAACAGAGCAAGACATTGTCTCAAATAAATAATAATAATAATGCTGCTATGAACATCCACGTCAAGTTTTTGTGTGGGCAAGTTTTTATTTCTTTTTCAGGTATATATCCAGGAGTGGAAGTGCTGAATTACATGGTATGTTAGTCCGTTTGTATTGCTATAAAGAAATAACTGTGGCTGGGTAATTTATAAAGAAAAAGGGTTTATTTTGGCTCATCGTCCTGCATGCTGTACAGGAAGCATGGTGCCGAAGCTGGCGAGGGCCTCAGGGAGCTTATGATCATGGCAGGGGTGAAGGAGGAGCAGGCACGTCATGCAGTGAAAGAAGGAGCAAGGGCTGGAGAAGTGCCATGCTCCCCCAAACAACCAGATCTTGAGTGAACTCATAGAGTGAGAACTCGCTCATTACTGTGAAAACAGCACCAGGCCATTCATGAAGGATCTGACCCCATGACCCAAACACCTCCAGTTAAGGAGGGCCTTCCAATCACTCCCAAACATTGGAGGTCACATTTCAACGTGAGATTTAGAGAGGACAAAACATCCAAACCATACCGTATGGTCACTCCATGTTATTGTATTTTTTTAAATAAGAACTTCATTGAGATAGAATTCATTTACCATGAAACACACCCTCTTGAAATGTACAATTCAGTGGTTTTTTTTTTTTTTTTTTTTTTTTTTTTTTTTGAGGCAGAGTCTCGCTCTGTTGCCCAGGCTGGAGTGCAGTGGCCTGATCTCAGCTCACTGCAAGCTCCGCCTCCTGGGTTTACGCCATTCTCCTGCCTCAGCCTCCAGAGTAGCTCGGACTACAGGCACCCGCCACCTCACCCGGCTAGTTTTTTGTATTTCTTAGTAGAGATGGGGTTTCACAGTGTTAGCCAGGATGGTCTCGATCTCCTGACCTCGTGATCCGCCCGTCTCGGCCTCCCAAAGTGCTGGGATTACAGGCTTGAGCCACCGCGCCCGGCCAATTCAGTGGTTTTTAATATATTTACCAAGTTGTGCAACCATTATTATCTAATTCTAGATCATTTTCCTCACCCACCCCTGCAAAAAAAAAAAAATTCCTCATACCCCTGAGGCAGTCAATTCCCATTCCCCACTTCCTGCATGACCTGGCAATCACTCATCTATTTTCTGTCTTTATGGATTTGCGCCGAGACCAGCACAGTCGGGGAAACCCTAACCCAGCGGCGCTAGAGGAATTGAAGACACACACACAGAAATACGGAGGTGTGAAGTGGGAAATCAGGGGTCTCACAGCCTTCAGAGCTGAGAGCCCCAAACGGAGATTTACCCATGTATTTATTAACAGCAAGCCAGTCATTAGCATTGCTTCTATAAATATTCGATTAACTAAAAGTATCCCTTATGGGAAACGAAGGGATGGGCCGAATTAAAGGAATAGGTTGGGCTAGTTAACTGCAGCAGGAGCATGTCCTTAAGGCACAGATGGCTCATGCTATTGTTTGTGGCTTAAGAATGCCTTTAAGCAGTTTTCCACCCTGGGCAGGCCAGGTGTTCCTCGACCTCATTCTGGTAAACCCACAACCTTCCAGCATGGGCGTTATGGCCATCATGAACATGTCACAGTGCTGCAGAGATTTTGTTTATGGCCAGTTTTGGGGACAGTTTATGGCCAGATTTTGGGGGCTTGTTCCCAACAGATTTGCCTATTCCAGACATTTCAGAGAAATGGAGTCATAAAATATGTGACCTTTTGGCCAGGCGTGGTGGCTCACGCCTATAATACCAGCACTTTGGGAGGCCGAGGCTAGTGGATCACCTGAGGTCAGGAGTTTGAGACCAGCCTGGCCAATATGGCAAAACCCCATCTCTACTAAAAATACAAAAATTAGCAGGGTGTGGTGGCACGTGCCTGTAGTCCCAGCTACTCAGGAGGCTGAGGCAGGAGAATCCCTTGAACCCAGGAGGCAGAGGTTGCAGTGAGCCGAGGTCATGCCATTGTATTCCAGCCTGGGTGACAGAGTGAGACTCCGTCTCAAAAAAAATAATAATTTTTTTAAAAAAAGAATATGTGACCTTTTGTGTCTAGCTTCTTTCACTTAGCATAATATTTCCAAGATTCATCCATGTTGAAGCATATATATATGTGTGTATGTATAATGTTCTTTTTATAGATGAGGCAATCAGGACTCTTGGAAGCTAAATGATTTACTCAAAGTCACACAAGTGGCAAGTGGCAGTATTAAGGTGACCAACCCATCCCAGTTCACCCAGGACTATCCCAATTTTAACACTGAGAGTCCCATATCATGGGAAACCCCTTAGTCCTGGGCAAACCAGGAGACTCTGGTCACCCTAGTTGGGATTCAGTAAAAGATAAAAGAGAACCAGTGTATTCCTAGTGAGGATTCAGAAATGCGTGCCTGAAATGCACACCAATTGTGAACACTAACTAGGAATACTTGAAATGGCTTTGTGTGATTAAAAGGTGCAGTACTCTTCAGGTGAAACCAAACCAGCGTATCCTAGAATAAGAGAAAATTTGGACATTATCTCAATATCCCCCAAATCAATCTCTGAGCTTCTTTCATTTATTTACCTAAGTCTCCACTTTAGTATTTCCCAAATTGTCCCCTAACTCCTACTCGACTGTTTTTTCCCACAATTTATTTACTTATTATGTTTATTGTATCTGTCTGTCTCTCCCCACCAGGATATAGGCCTCACAGGACCAGAGATCTCTGTTTTGTTCATTCAAGTATCCTAATTGCCTAAAAATTTGAGTGTGGCTTGTAGTAGGCCACACTCAAATAATCTTTACTGAATAATGCTTATGTGACACTTAGAGCTTGTATCAGAATGTCTAGCTAGTACGTCTTAATATCTCCCAGAAGAATAACAGTTACAATAAAATTCCGAGGCATAGTATGAAGTTTCTCTTTTTGGAAAGTTTTACGCTTCCAAACAAGCTGGAATAATAGTTCAATAAACATCCTAAACCTTTTACATATATTTACCAATCATTAACATTTCACCACATTTTCTGCTACACACATGTACACACACACACAGCACACTTTTTTTTTTTTTTTTTGAGATGGAGTCTCGCTCTGTCACCTGGGCTGGAGTGCAGTGGCACAATCTTGGCTCACTGCAACCTGACAGGGTTTCACTATGTTGGCCAGACTGGTCTCGAACACCTGACCTCGTGATCCACCCGCCTTGGCCTCCCAAAGTACTGGGATGACAGGCATGAGCCACCATGCCTGGCCAGCACGGTTTTTTAAAGGTAGGATGCAGCTGTCATGACACCTCACCCCTAAATATCTCATTATGGATCTCCTAGGAAAAGGTCATTCTAGTAAATAACCACAATAGCACTCACTACAATCAGACTAAGAGAATTAACATCAATTCAAGAAGATAATTCAAGAAGATAATTTAATATACTATCTCCAGTGATCTTAAAAATGTCTAGCAGGCTTTCCTCCTCCCATCCAGGATCTACTCGAGGTTTACATATAGTATCTGGTTATCTCCTTGGTCTCTCTTAGTCTCAAAAAATCCCCACCTGTTGGTGTTTTCCATGACATTGAAGTTTTTGAGAATCCAGGCCAGTTAGCTTGCAGATTTTTCCAGATTCTGAATTTCCTTAATTGTTCCCTTATGTTTATTTGCAGGTTAAACAATCCCAGCAGAATTCTACATAGAGGTGTTGTGTGTCTCTTAGTGCATTATAACAGGAGGCCATCCATTGCTTTACTATTAGTGAAGCCAAGTGTGATTGCTTGGTTAAGAGGGTATTCACCAGATCTGTCCGTGGTAAAGATACATTTTTCCCTTCGAATTTATTAATTTTTTATTTTGAGGCAGAGTCTCGCTCTATTTCCCAGGCTGGAGTGCTGGAGTGCAGTGGTGCGATCTCGGCTCACTGCAACATCCACCTCCTGGGTTCAAGCAATTCTCCTGCCTCAGACTCCCAAGTAGCTGGGATTACAGACATGCACCACCACAGCTGGTTAATGTTTGTATTCTTAGTAGAGATGGGGTTTCACCATGTTAGCAAGGCTGGTCTCGAACTCCTGACCTCAGGTGATCCGCCCACCTCAGCCTCCCAAAGTGCTGGGATTACAGGCGTGAGCCACCGCACCCAGCCTGAATTTATTAATTGATCTGTGGGGTACAACTTTGGAACCATGTAATTATCGTATTCCCCAACATCCTTTCACTCAATTATTTTATCATTGATAATAACCAGACTGAATCAATTATTACATTGGCAGTTACAAACTCAAATTCTATCATTTGTCTACATTTATTAGTTGGCATGCTTCTGAATCACTGTGAATTCATAAAGCTTTTTTTTTTTTAACATTTCATTTAACAGGTTATAATCCATTATTTTTTGATGTACAAAATACATCAAATTGTCCTAACTTTGGCAAGTGGGAACTCTGATGTTTGAAAGATCTTTATAATCATCTAATGTATATGTCACAAAACATGATGAGTTTGGAGGACATAAAACTCTAAAATGTAGCTGGGTGCGGTGTCTCACACGTGTAATCTCAGCACTTTGGGAGGCTGAGGCAGGCGGATCACATGAGGTCAGGAGTTCAAGACCAGCGTGGGCAACATGGTGAAACCCCATCTCTACTAAAAATACAAAAATTACCCTGGTATGGTGGTGGGCACCTGTAACCTCAGCTATTCAAGAGGCTGAGGAAGGAGAATCACTTGAATTCGGGAGGTGGAGGTTGCAGTGAGCCAAGATCATGCCACTGCACTCCAGCCTGGGCAACAGAGCAAGACTCTATCTCAAAAAGAAATTTAAAAACTCTAAAATGTAGACTATAGTCATATATATTTGTAATTTATTTTCATTTATATATATTTTTTGAGACAGGGTCTCTCTCTGTCCCCCAGGCTGGAGTACAGTGGCACCATCTTGGCTCACTGCAGCCTCCACCCCCTGGGCTCAAGCAATCCTCCCACCTCAGCCTCCCAAGTAGCAGGGACTACAGGCACATGCCACCATCTCAGGCTAATTTTGTATTTTTTGTAGAGATAGGGTTTCACCACATTGCCCAGGCTGGTCTTGAACTCCTGGGCTCAGGCAATCCTCCGGCCTTGACCTCTGAAAGTGCTGGGATTACAGGTGTGAGTCACCATGCTCGGCCCTATTTATATATTTTTAAAAACATTTTGGATAGTTTGTTGGCATAAAATGTTTGCTATCTGAAACAAGTTCAAAAAAATCTGTTGACAATCCCTTTGATTTTCTTAGAAGATGTATTATAGAACATTTTCTTTGAACTCGATGTTGATGTGTTGTAATAAGACTTCTTCCTAAGAAACTCAATGGATTTTGATCTTTATATGTTATTTGAGTTTGTAATAAGATTTTAAATAACTTTAACCTCAGCTTTTTAAAGTGGCCCAGGAAGAGTTGGGGAGTTAATACAACTGCATTGCATGTCAGATCACTGTTGCATTTTCATTTCCTGAGCAATGTTGATGGACTGTGAAAATAGGAGAAAACTCTATAGAGCCCCAAATAGAAAGGCTTGGGTTAGGCTGCAGGTAATAGAAAACCAGGTAACAATGGTTTTACTCCATGGAGACTATATTTCTTCTCATGTAATAAGAAACCCAAAGGTATTCTACTCAGGGCTAGTGGAGCTGCTCAATGATATCATTAAAACTTCCTCTTTCTCTCCACTCCACCATCCTTAGTTTGTTGTTTTTGTCCTTGTGGTCACAAAATGGCTGCTGAACCTCTAAGCTATTGCATCTGTGTTCTAGGTCAGGAAGAGGAGGGAAGGGTCATGAGGCCAAATGGAATCATCCCTATTAAGAAACTTTTTCAGAAGCTCTAAGCAGATACTTCTGTTTATAGCTTTTGGCTAGAATTGGAGCACATGCCCCCTTACTTGCAAAGGAGTCTCTAGTAGAAGAAAACAAAGGAGAAAGGGGCTACAGCCAGGCACGGTGACTCACGCCTGTAATCCCAGCACTTTGGGAGGCCAAGGTGGGTGAATCACGAGGTCAGGAGTTCGAGACCAGCCTGGCCAAGATGGCAAAACCCCGTCTCTACTAAAAATACAAAAATTAGCTGAGTGTGGTGGTGGGCGCCTGTAATCCCAGCTACTCGGGAGGCTGAGGCAGGAGAATCACTTGAACCCATGAGGCAGAGGTTGCAGTGAGTCAAGATCGTGCTACTGCATTCCAGCCTGGACGACAGAGCAAGACTTCATCTCAAAAAAAAAAAAAAAAAGAGAGAAAAGGGAGACTACAAATAGCTTTTTGATACCCAGTAAGACAGTATCTTCCACAGTCATGTAAATAGCAAGGTATCCTTAGTTGACGTTTCAGGAAAAAGAGATATAAAGAAGTTAACATGGTCATAGTCCATGTGTCTGCTACTCATAAAGCAAAATCATTGGAACATGTTCTATGCACTACTACTTCATTGGGAATGTAAAGATTGAAATTATATACTGCCAGTCAGGCAGAGTGGCTCATGCCTGTAATCCCAGCACTTTGAGAAGTTGAGGCGGGTGGATCACCTGAGGTCACGAGTTTGAGACCAGCCTGGCCAACATGGTGAAATCCTGCCTCTACCAAAAATACAAAAATTAGCCGGTCATGGTGGCGGGCACCTGTAGTCCCAGCTACTTGGGAGGCTGAGGCAGGAGGATCGCTTGAACCAAGGAGGTGGAGGTTGCAGTGAGCCAAGATCCCACCATTGTGCTCCAGCCTGGGTGACAGAGCAAGACTCTGTCTTCAAAAAATAAATAAATAAACAATAAAATAAATAAAATAAAATGATATACTGCTTCATTTGCTCTCTTTAGAACATATTTTTGAAAGCTCCAAGTTGGAAGTTCTAGGACTCTGGACAACCAAGTGTACTCAGCTTCATGTTGCCTCTTCACTACAGTTTCTTTTCTGTTTTTTTGTTTGTTTGTTTGTTTTTTGAGACAGACTCTCTGTCACCCAGACTGGAGTGCAGTGGCGCGATCTCAGCTCACTGCGACCTCCACATCTCAGGTTCAAGCAATTCTCCTGCCTCAGCCTCCCCAGTAGCTGGGACTATAGGCGCATGCCACCATGCCCAGCTATTTTAAAATTTATTTTATTTTATTTTGTTGTGTTTTTAGCAGAGACAGGGGTTTCACCATGTTGACTAGGCTGGTCTGGAACTCCTGACCTCTGTTGATCTGCTCACCTCAGTCTCCCAAAGTGCTGGGAATACAGGCATGAGCCACTGTGCCTGGCCTCTTTTTTTTTTTTTTTTTTTTTTTTGAGACAGGGTCTTGCTCTGTCACCCAGGCTGGAGTGCAGTGGCACAATCTTGGCTCACTGCAACCTCTGCCTCCCAGACTCAAGCAATCCTCCCACCTGAGCCTCCTAAGTAGCTGGGACTACAGGTGCAAGCCACACAACAGTTTCAAGTCCAATCAAAACACACAGGAATTGAACCACTCCACTGAAGTAACTATTTCAGTCAGAAATATGTTCTTGGCCAGCCATGGTGACTCACCCACCACTATGGGAGGCCAAGGCAGGAGGATCAATTGAGCCCAGAAGTTTGAGACCAGCCTGGGCAACATGGCGAAACCCTGTCTCTACAAACAATACAAAATTAGCCCGTCGTGGTGATGCATGCCTGTAGTCCCAGCTACTTGGAAGCCTGAGGGGAGGATCGCTTGAGTCCAGGAGGTTGAGGCTGCAGTGAGCCATAATGCTGCACTCCAGCCGGGGGGACAGGGTGAGACCCTGTCTCAAAAAAAAAAAAAAAAAAAATCAGTGTTGTCACTCAAAATATAACTTCAAAACCATAGCGATATTACTCTAATTCCTTGTCTTAATAGGCAAAATATAAACATGTAAATTTTTTTTTTTTTTTGAGATGGAGTCTGGCTCTGTCGCCCAGGCCGGAGTGCAGTGGCCGGATCTCAGCTCACTGCAAGCTCCGCCTCCCGGGTTTACGCCATTCTCCCGCCTCAGCCTCCCGAGTAGCTGGGACTACAGGCGCCCGCCACCTCGCCTGGCTAGTTTTTTTGTATTTTTTAGTAGAGACGGGGTTTCACCGTGTTAGCCAGGATGGTCTCGATCTCCTGACCTCGTGATCCACCCATCTCGGCCTCCCGAAGTGCTGGGATTACAGGCTTGAGCCACCGCACCCGGCCGTAAATTTTTAAAAATAAAACTGTTGCATTAGGCTACAAGCTCTCTTACATCTTCTACATCTGAGATTGGCAAACTATGGCTTACAGGCCAAATTTGGACTGCTGCCTGTTGTAAATAAAGTTTTATTAGAACACAGCCATATCCATTAGTTTGTGTATTGTCTAAGGCTGCTTTGTGACTACAAAGGCAGATCTGAGTAGTTGTGATGGAGACTGAATGGACCTCAAAGCCTAAAATACTTACTATCTGGGCTGGGCATCATAGCTCATAACTGTAATCTCAGCACTTTGGGAGGCCAAGGCGGGTGGATCACCTGAGGTCAAGAGTTCAAGACCAGCCTGGCCAACATGGTGAAACCCTGTCTCTACTAAAAATACAAAAATTAGCCTGGGGTGGTGGCGGGCACCTGTAATCCCAGCTATTCAGGAGGCTGAGGCAGGAGAATCGCTTGAACCCGGAAGGTGGAGGTTGCAGTGAGCTGAGATGGTACCACTATACTCCAGCCGGGGGCACAGACTGAGACTCGGTCTCAAAAAACAAAGAAACAAAGTAAAATACTATCTGACACTTTTTATAGAAAAAGTTTTATTTATCTTTTTAAATTTTCATTTATTTATTATTTATTTATTTAAGACAGAGTCTCACTCTGTTGCCCAGGCTGGAGGGCAGTGGCACGATCTCAGCTCACTGCAACCTCTGCCTCCCAGGTTCAAGCAATTCTCCCTGCCTCAGCCTCTCAAGTAGCTGGGATTACAGGTGCCTACCACCATGCCTAGCTGATTTTTTTTCTCTTTTCATTTTTTCTTTTGTATTTTTAGTAGAGACGGGGTTTCACCATGTTGGCCAGACTGGTCACAAACACCTGACCTCAGGTGATTCACCTGCCTTAGCCTCCCAAAGTGTTGGGAATACAGGTGTGAACCATGGCACCCGGCCTATTTATTTATTTATTTTTAAGACAGGGTCTTGCTCTGTCATCCAGGCTAGAGTGCAATGGCACCATCACGGCTCATTGCAGCTTTAATCTCCTGGGCTCAAGTAGTCTTCCTGCCTCAGCATCCCAAGTAGCTGGAACTACAGGCATGCCCCACCACATCCAGCTAATTTTTAAAATTTTTTGTAAGATGAAGATGAAGAGATGGAGTCTTCCTGTGTTGCCCAGGCTCTTCTCGAACTCCTGGGCTCAAACAACCCTCCCGCCTCGGCCTCCTAAACTGCTGGGATTACAGGTGTGAACCA
>NC_037684.1:14298274-14337538 GCF_003255815.1 Theropithecus gelada
GCTCACTGCAAGCTCCGCCTCCCGGGTTTACGCCATTCTCCTGCCTCAGCCTCCCGAGTAGCTGGGACTACAGGCGCCCACCACCTCGCCCGGCTAGTTTTTTTTTTTTTTTGTATTTTTTAGTAGAGAGGGGGTTTCACCATGTTAGCCAGGATGGTCTCGATCCCCTGACCTCGTGATCCGCCCGTCTCGGCCTCCCAAAGTGCTGGGATTACAGGCTTGAGCCACCGCGCCCGGCCTCTTTATATACATTTCTAGGCACGATAGTCAATTTTAACAAATCATAACACAAAGCATTTTACAGTTCCCCAATTTACCTGGCATTTGCTCGTTTCCTTGTCATTTGTTATTTAGAAGAAGACCACATGCCTTGAAAAAATCGTGTTAGTGCTTTAGCATTCCAGATTGCAAAATCCTGTGTATTCAAGTTTTCAAAGAGTTGGCCTTTGAGCTAAATATGTCTCATTGATATGTTTTATTTGGCTCACAGAGTACTGTTGTTTGTTTTTAAGCAACATTAGCTGCCAACATTTAAAAATAAAGTGACTTCACATAATAATCCAAGTTTCCCGCTTCTCCTGAAAATTTGAAAGATCTAGCAATGTGGGTACACGGTTTGGTTAGGCCCATAATCACCTGGGCCTGGTTGCTTCTGCTTCCTTAGATGGAGTGAGTACTCTCCTGTTTACCACAGTCCCCACCACTCCCAGCAGCCTTACCTCTGGCTGCTTCCATCCAGGTACCATATCTGTGTGGCCTTTCTATAGACATTTATATTTCGGATCCTTAATCTAGGGGAGTATCATTTGCTACAAAGGCCCCTGAACTGCAACAGTAGCTGAAAACCATACATTTGCTTCATTTTCCAGACTTGAAAACAGATTTGTCCGTCTAAAGACAAAACAGGAAAGAATGACAATGCTATTAAGATGATGACTTTCATTCCAGCTAAAAGGCAACTTCATCCTCCCACCCCCTCTTTCCTTTTTCAAACAAGCCTGAGGACTTCACCCTCTTGCCTTTCCGTTATCCAGCTCCTTCCACCCACTCCATCTCCTGGTGTTGTTTACCTCAAACCCTGGGGTACTGCCTCTCTCCAGTTCCCTGCTTCCTTGCTGACCTTAAAAACAACCTTGGTCATTTTTGTTTTTAGAGTTTTACTGCTAATCGCTGCAGCGAAACAGACAGGAAATAACAGTACAGAGGAAATTATAAAGTTTAGAAGACCTTGTAGTTCTTAGTCATAGTCCCTGATTCCCTTAAAGCGGTGGCACCTGGAAATGCATTATTTTTAGTCTCTCCTGTTAGCTGGTGGATGGAGAAGAGAAAGGAAGAGTCTACCCTGCCTTGATAGAAGAGGAACCACTAGGTGGCAGCACAGGGCGTGTCTTTTCAGGTCTTTCTGCAACAGGCAGGCGGATGTGAGGCACCAAATTTTCTAGGAAGGGAGAACTTAGTACCATATCCGGGCAAGCATTTGGGCTGAGACCAATGGGATAATACAAGTCAGCCAAGAGACTCCAGTCACATTGTGCTGTCAAGTAGCCAGCGGTGGAATTCTTGTCTCTTGGCCTTTCTCCTGATAAGTTGGCTGTTAGTTAACCTGTTGGGGCTGCTAGGAATCTTCCAGCCCAATACCTTCATTTAACAGATAAGTAAACCAAGGTCCTGAGAGATCTGACTCTCCTTTTTATTTTTTATTTTTTATTTTTTTGTGAGACAAGGTTTTCCTCTGTCACCCAGGCTGGGGTGCAGTGAGGCAATCATAGCTCACTACAGCCTTCAACTCCCAGGCCCAAGAACCTCAGCCTCCTGAGTAGCTGGGACCACAGGCGTGCACCACCAGGCCCAGCTATTTTTTAAATTTTTTTGTAGAGATGGGGGGGGCGGTCTTGCCATGTTGCTCAGGCTGGTCTCAAACTCCTGGCCTCAAGCGATCTTCCCAGCTCAGCTTCCAAGGTGTTAGGATTACAGGTGTGAGCCATGGCACCTGGCCTTGACTTTCCTCTTGTTAGTGTCATGCTAGAAGTCCAGCCAAGTGTCTTTCTGGTTTCATTAGTGCCGGCTTATCCTTCTGGTCTGTCCCTCCCAGTTAAAAATCATTTATTGGCTAGGATCATGCCTGTAATTCCAACACTTCAGGAGGCTGAGGTGGGAGGATCACTTGAGCCCAGGTGTTTGAGACAAGCCTGGGTAACATAGTGAGACCCTATCTCTATTTAAAAAGAAAATAGAAAAACATTTATTGAAGTCATTTAGTATGGTTCAAGACTAATTTTCCTAGCTTCAGAGGTGAAACTAAGAGGGAATTCTTTGCCTCTGATGAAGTGGGACTTTCCACAGGAAACAGAGGCTTACCAGGCACAGGAAAATAAAAGCTTCATGTGTGCTTCCAGCTACCTAACCCACCTGGGGGAAAAGCTAAGGCCCCTGGTCCAGAAGAGGGTGTTACAGCTGTCAGCACTCTATGAAGGCTAGACTGTTTTCCCTTTTTATGGGATCAGCTGGTGTAATTGTGGCATTTATCAAGAGAATCCTAGCATTGCAGGGCTAGGCCATGCATACCCAAAATAACTCACCAATCTTCTCAAATTACATTAGTAAAACTATTTGTATTCCTAGATTTAAATGCGAATTCAAACAACTGCACTATAACAAAAGCATGTCCTCAGGCTTCAGTTAATTTAGGGGGCAGTCTAGTGATCAAAGAGGAAATGCCTTATTGCAAGGTAGAATTTGCTTGAAGGGCTTGGGCCTCAGAAGGGAATTTTAATTTTCCTAGAATACTACCGAAAGTCTTGCTTGCTTATGTTGAAGCACTATTCTGGGAGTTACAAAGCCTTGCCACTCAAAAGTGTGGTCCTCCAACCAACAGCCACACTGAGGTTGGCAATGCAGAATCTAGCCAGGCATGGTGATACACGCCTGTAGTCTCAGCTCCTTTGAGAAGCTGATGTGGAAGGGTTGCGTGAGCCCAGGAGTTCGTGGTTGCAGCTGTGACTGCACCACTGCACTCCAGCCTGGGCAGCAGAGCAAAACTCCATTTAGAAAAAAAAAAAAGGAAAGAAAGAAAGAAAATGAAGGAAGGAAGGAAAGAAAAGGAAGAAAGAAAGAGAGAGAAGAAACAAAGAAAGAAAGATAAGGAAATGCAGGATCTCAGGTCCAACCCATTCCTACTAAATCAACTCTGAATTTCAATAAGAAGCGTTTAACATTAATAAACATGTAACAGTTAACATTAATAAGCATATAACATATAACAGTAATAAGCATTTAACGTGCTTGTTAAAGTTTAAGCAGCAGTGCTTTAGGATATCCAAGAGAAAAGGCCAAGAACAACAGCAACCAAACAAACCATACCCTTTCTCCTCCCAAACAGTCCCCACCTTAAGGAGCTCGTAGACTGGTTTAGGAACACAAACCACACATATGGAAAGTGGCATGAAAATGATCATTAGGTGGCTCACGCCTGTAATCCCAGCACTTTTGGGAGGCCAAGGCGGGTGGATCACGAGGGCAGGAGATCGAGACCATCCCAGCTAACACGGTGAAACCCCGTCTCTACTAAACACACACAAACACACACACACAAAGAAAAAAGAAAAAAAAGAAGGATGTCATTAATGCCGTGTGGGCTCCCCTAGGACATGTAGGACACACACATTTGGAGAGGGTGCAAAAGAATGATTACAGTTAAGAGGCCTGGTGCGGTGACTCACGCCTGTAATCCCAGCACTTTGGGAGGCGGAGGCAGGCAGATCACTTGAGGCCAGGAGTTTGAGACCAGCCTGATTAACATGGTGAAACCCCATCTCTACTAAAAATACAAGAATTAGCCAGGCGTGCTGGCGTACACCTGTAATCTCAGCTACTCAGGAGGCTGAGGCAGGAGAATCGCTTGAACCCAGGAGGCGAAGGTTGCAGTGAGCCCAGATAGGACCAGTGCACTCCAGTGCATTCTGCCTGGATGACAGAATGAGACTCTGTCTCAAAAAAGGAAAAAAAAAAAAGACTGATTATAGTTAAGAGGGGTCAGTCTGGGCAGTCTTCCTGCAGGTGGTGAGATTTTCCTTGGCTCTTGAATAAGGTGATAAGCATGTATTAATGGAGATGGAAAGGACAGAGAAGGGCATTGCAAGTGGACAGATCAGGACAAATCTGGGAGGAGGCAAATTGTAAATTCTAGACAGTGGCCTACAAATACTTAATTCTTTTATGCATGTTCCCAGACTTTCATTACATCCTTGCAGCTACACACATGTCACACATTAATGGGGCTGCACACACATGTTATTTCGTCACATGTTACATTTTAGTCAGTGGTTCTCATGGGACTTCTTCAGATGTGTTCACCCACATACAGACTTTTTTCTTTGGATTCGTACAGGCAGGTCTTCACCTCTTCCTCTCTTGTGTCTTCAGCTGTGTTTTCTAGCTCTTCTTTCTAATCCGGTGGAAGGAAATCCCTTACATGTGCATTCTCCTGAATTGCTAGAGCCTTTCTTAACAGTGGTGCAAATCTTCTCTGTAAAGCTCTTAATCAGATCTCATAAACGATTAGCCCACATGCGTTTTCAGTTTCTAAAGTTAATCATCCTCGAGGGCCAGGAGTTAACATGAAAATGGGGAACTTGCGGTTGTTCCCCTGTCTTAACATCCAGATTTCGTTTGCAAAGTAAATGTCATTACACAGAAGATGAAATCAAGAGTCTCAGCACGTATTTTCCAAATGAGGTGGTGTGATTGTATCCTCCTCATCCTTGCACATATGTGGCAACCTAAAGAGTTGTCCCGGAGGTGAAACAGTGGGATGAAGTGAAGACTGTCAGAGCAGCCCCCTGGGCGCCTGAGGGGAAGCACACAAGGGGAGCTGACCCCACAGCTTCCTGAAGCAACACCAGGAAATGAGACTCGGGATCATTTGGGAGGACATAACACCCTTTATACAGTTCTTTAGAAGAGTTTATCCAGGCTGGGTATGGTGGCTCTTGCCTGTAATCCCAGCACCTCTGCAGGCTGAGGCAAGAGAATTGCATGAGCCCAGTTCAACACCAACCTTGACACAGGGAGACCCTGTCTCTGCAATTTTGTTAATTAGCCAGGCATGTTGGCACACGCCTGTGGTCCTAGCTACTTCGTAGGCTGAGGCAGGAGGATTGCTTGGGCCCAGAAGACAGGCTGCAGTGATGCAGTGAGCCAAGATCATGCTACCTGGATGACAGAGCAAACCCCTGTCTCAAAACAAAACAAAAGGAATAGTTCACCCATAAGCTGAGAGCCTCTTCCCTTGTCTGAGCCTTGCTGTGGGTTGCTGAAATCAGCGTGGAGCACTGGGTCTGTTGGGGTGGTGTATGCTCATCGGCTTCAGGGCTGTAGATTCCTTTGCCCAGCAACGCCTTGGCAAGGATAGTGTTGACTGCCCAACAGCAGCCAAGTGTTCATCTCTGTCAGGGCCTATCGGCAAGCAGCTTGTCACCAGCTGCCCAGCACACCCGGAAGAAAATGGTTCCTGTGTTCACGCAGATAATTTGGGTTGATAGGAATAGCATCAGGGGAAGACAATGGTGTCACCAAATCAATACTTGTGCTTCACAAATTAAAGTCTTGGCTCTGGCCCTGAGTTTATATTCAGGAGGGCACGACTCCCGGACAGAGACTAACTGCAACAGACATTTTGCTCCCAACAACAGCGAATTATCTTTTCTTCATAAGGAGTCAACTAGAGACTTGATATATTAAAGAAAATCCATTGAGGTTCATGCCCATAATCCCAGAACTTTGGGAGGCCGAGGTGGGTGGATCGCTTGAGCTCAGGACTTTGAGACCAGCTTGGGCAACATGGTAAAACCCTGTCTCTGCTTAAAAAAAAAAAAAAAAAGCAGCATATATATATATATATATGGAGAGAGAGAGAGAGAGACAGACAGAGACAGAGAAAATCCACTGAGAGCATCCATTAACTGTGAATTTATGTTTGTTGTGGCATCTCTCTAGAAAATAACGTTGGTAAGCTAGAAGAGGGGACCTGCATGCTGGCATAAATGAAGATTTCTACACTCATGTTTGTAGCAGCATTATTCACAAAAGCCAAAAGGTGGGAGCCAATCAAGTGTCCATGAATGGTAAACAAAATATGGTAGATACATACAGCAAAATATTCAACTTCAAAAGGAAAGAAATTTCAACATATGCTACAACATGAATGAAACTTGACAACCTTATGCTAAGTGAAATAACATAGTCACAGAAAAGCAAGTACAGTATGATTCCACTTCGATGCAGTACCTAGAGTAGTCAAGTTCATAGAGACAGAAAGTACAATGGTGGGCCAGGCACGATGGCTCATGCCTGTAACCCCAGCACTTTGAGAGGCTAAGGCAGGCGGATCACGAGGTGAGGAGATCAAGACCATCCTGGCTAACACGGTGAAACCCCGTCTCTACTAAAAACACACAAAAAATTAGCCAGGCGTGGTGGTGGGCGCCTGTAGTCCCAGCTACTCTGGAGGCTGAGGCAGGAGAATGGCGTGAACCCGGGAGGCAGAGCTTGCAGTGAGCTGAGATCGTGCCACTGCACTCCAGCCTGGGAGACAGAGCGAGACTCCGTCTCAAAAAAAAAAAAAGTAGAATGGTGGTTGCCAGAGGCTGGAGGGAGGGGGTAATGGGGAGTTATTGTTTAACATGTACAGAGTTTCCGTTTGAGAAGATGAAAACACTAGAGATGATGTAGTGATGGATGCACAACAGTGTGAATGTCTTTAATGCCACTGAACGGTACACTTAAAAATGGTTAAAATGGTAAATTTACGTTATGTACATTAAAAAAAAAAAAAGAATGATTCTTTTATTCATCAGCCAGAGAGCAAGTCTTGTATTTAAATGGATCACAACATCGTGGGCTCTGTGGAGATTTCTTAGAAATGTACAGTAGAGTAGAAAGGGTTTAGCCTCTGGTTGAGTTTGCTTTTGGACATATATTAGTAATCATAGAGGCTGACAAACTGATTACTCATCAATCAGTCATGCAAAACAAAACACAGACTGCAACACAGTGCCCTAAGTTTTACCAACTAGGCAGTTTTCCTATCTTGTAGATCAGGGCTTTTCAAACTTGAATGTGCATGGAATCACCCAGGCATCTTGTTTAAAACGCAGTTTTGGATTCAGTATGTTTGGGGTGGAGCTTCAGATTTCTGTCTGTACAACCAGTTCCCAGGGGATGCTGATTCTACTGGTCCAGGGACCCAGTTTCAAGCAGCAAGAGTGTAGACCTCTTTGTAATTAAGATTCCTTTCTTTGCTTGTTTGGCCAGAAAAAAAAGGTTCCTGTCCACATCTTGGAGGTGACAGCCTCCTCATTAAAATCGAACACAGGCATCTCCAGATTCAGACGGAAGAAAAGTCTGTGGGAGATAGGAATTATTCCTGGGATCCTCTCGTTTTGTTACTTACTGCCATGAAAAGTCAGGTTTCAGGGATCAGCTCCATCTTTTTCTCCACCAAACCATGGACATACTGTAAATAAATCCCTTGCACTTATTCTCTTTAGGTATAGACCAGATCAGCTGCAATTTCAAAAGAGAGAAAGAGAGAAAGAGAGAAAGAGAGAAAGAGAGAAAGAGAGAGAGAAAGAAAGAAAGAAAGAAAGAAAGAAAGAAAGAAAGAAAGAAAGAAAGAAAGAAAGAAAGAAAGAAAGAGAAAGAAAGAAAGAAAAGAAGAAGAAGGGAAGGAACGAAGGAAGGGAAGAAAAGAAAGAAAGAGAGAGAGAGAGAGAATGGGAAATAAGAAAAATATGAGAAGCAAAGGACTTCCTTTGAAGTCCTCTAACATAATCATTCAGCATCTCCTCATTGCTTTTAGGCTCAAGCTCCGAATCCTTAGAAGGGCTTCTGGGGTCTGATGAGGTACCTGCCCACCCGACTCATCTCTCACTCTTCCCCTCCTTGTACTCTGTGTTCAGTCATATTGAATTTTTTTTTTTTTTCTCACAGTTGTTGTCTCTTTGATCTGGAAGCTTGTCCCTCCTGTAACACCTGGCAGGCATTGTCTCTTCTGGAAAGACTTGACACCACTGCCCTCGTTTGCTGCCCTCTGAGTTAGGTTGTCTTTCGCTGTCTTCATTTGCACACTGTGCTTACCTCTGGCACAGCACTTCTCAATACATTTCCATTGTATTCCCCTGTCTATGTCCCCCACTGAACTGTGAGCTCCTTGAGGGATGGAAAGATGTCTTTTGCCCCTAGCACAGTGTCTCGAACATATGAGGTGCTCAATACTGAAAGAATGGGCAAATGAAAAAGAACTATAACATTGTATGACATTTGAAGAAGACATTGCTGGCTGGGTGCAGTGGCTTACGCCTGTAATCCCAGCACTTTGGGGGGCCGAGGCAGATGAATCACTTGAGGTCAGGAGTTCGAGACTAGCCTGGCCAACATAGCAAAAACCCGTGTCTACTAAAAATACAGAAAATTGGCCGGGCGCGGTGGCTCAAGCCTGTAATCCCAGCACTTTGGGAGGCCGAGACGGGCGGATCACGAGGTCAGGAGATCGAGACCATCCTGGCTAACACGGTGAAACCCTGTGTCTACTAAAAAATACAAAAAACTAGCCGGGCGAGGTGGCGGGCGCCTGTAGTCCCAGCTACTCGGGAGGCTGAGGCAGGAGAATGGCATAAACCCGGGAGGCGGAGCTTACAGTGAGCCGAGATCCGGCCCCTGCACTCCAGCCTGGGCGACAGAGCGAGACTCTGTCTCAAAAAAAAAAAAAAATACAAAAAATTATCTGGGCGTGGTGGCATGTGCCTCTAGTCCCAGCTACTCGGGAGGCTAAGGCATGAGAATTGCTTGAACCTGGGAGGCAGAGGTTGCAGTGAGCCACAGTCACTGCACTCCAGCCTGGGCAACAGAATGAGGAATAAGAAAGAGGAGGAGGAGGAGGAGGAAGAAGAAGGAGGAGGAGGAGGAAAGGGGGAAGGAGGAGGGGAAGGGGGAGGGGGAGGAAGAGGAGGAAGAAATTGCTTAGTTCCTAAAATACCATGATGTTGCCCTCAGAAAGACTTTCGTAAAGGCCAAACACATTGACACCAATTTCTGTGTTCCAGCAACTGCAACTGAACTCCTCTGTTCTGATAAATTATATTACCCCAGCTTCCTCATTTTATATTGCTGACCATGTATCTTCTCCTGAAGACCAAATATAAAGAAATACTCAAGGCGGTAGTAGTAATTTTTAATGGAATTTGAGGAAAGGTAGAATCTCTTTTAATATTGTATGGTTTTTATTGCTAATTTGACCCTAAAATAACACTTTAAAATTGCGATGTTTCCAGATTTGAGGTCTCTGGGCATCTAGCAGTTACTAGCAGTCTCCAAATTGGTACATCTATATGTCTATCTATAGATCATGGCACAGATACTGCCTGCTTTATACAAAGTACTGTGCCAGGAGTTCCTACTGTCACAGGCTTTGCTCTTTAATGGGGAAATGTCACAAATGCTACACTAGAATTCTCAGCAGCTCTGACCTACTTGACTGCCTCCTCCTTCTCTTGTCTCCTGTGCCTTCTAAGATGTTGGTCTCTGCCAGTTCTCCTGGCTGTTCTCTGGACACCTCTTTTTACTTTCCTTTTCTGGCTCCCCTTTGATCAATCCATTTATATTAGTGCTCTGTAGGGTCTGTGCTGGTGTCTCTTATCTTCTCACTTTCCAGCTGTACTTGGTGGGTATATGCCCTTTATGTCCGTAGCCTTGGCACCTATTTATTCCCAGCTCAGTCTCTAGCCTCCAGCTATCTCATTAACTCTAGACAGAGATTTCCAACTGCCAGTGGGGCTTGTCCACTTGAATGTTGTGCGGGCATCTTAAACACAGCATGTCGTTATCCTGTCTTTATCTTTCCTCCTGTTCTTCTATACCCTACTGTGGTTAATGACACCTTTGTTTCCTCAGCTGCATGGGCTACTGGCTTCTAAGTCATTCTTTTATTTATTTATTTGAGACAGGGTCTCACTCTGCCACCCAGGCTGGAGTGCAGTGGCTCAATCATTGTGCACCACAGCATCAACCTCCTGGGCTCAGGTGATCCTCCCACCTCAGCCTCCTGTGTATCTGGGACTCCAGGCATGTGCCACCAAGCCTGGCTAATTTTTTGCTTTTTTTTTTTTTTTGTAGAAATGAGGTTTCAGTCATGGTTCCCAGGTTGGCCTTGATTCCTGGGATCAAAGGACCCGCCCACCTCAGCCTCCGAAAGTGTTGGGATTACAGGCGTGAGCTGCCACACCCAGCCCCAAGTCATTCTTAATGCCTTCTTTCCCTACATCATCTTCCTTCCAACCAATAACCAAGCCTTGTTGATTTAATCTCTCAGTTCTTCCTTGAACCCATTCTGTTCCCTCTTTTTCAATCATCAAGATGTTACCACTTTTCACCTAGATTAGTGAAATAGCCTCCCTGTTGATTTCTTGGCCTCCAGTCCTTCCCCACTACTACTCTTCCTTCAGACTGCTGCCAGAACGTCTTTCTAAAGCCCAGATTTGATCTTGCCAATCATTTACCTAAAATTCTTCAACAAATCCTTTTGTCAACACAGTTCAAAGCCCATAGCAAGATCTGTGAAGCTCTATGTGACTTACCTTTTAGCCCACTTACGTTTTCAGCCTCCTCTGCTGACACTCTCCCTACATACCCAAAGATCCCCATATACCAAACCACTCAGCATTTCCTCACACACCATTCTGGCTCCTCTTTCAGGGGCTTTCCAGCTACTTTGGAAATTCAGCCTAGGAAACTCCTGTTATTGTCAAGATCCACTCAAATATCACTTCCTTTGGGAAGACTTCACCTCCAAGCACTCAGGGCGTATTTCTATTATAGCACCTCTCATGTTAGATTATATGTATTTTTTCTTTTAGAGACAAGGTCTTATTGTGTCACTCAGGCTAGAATGCAATGGCACAATCATAGAGTACCACAATTTCCAACTCCTGTCCTCAAGTAATCCTCCCACCTCGACCTCCCAAAGTGTAGAAGCCACTGTGCTCAGGCTATAATTATGTTTTATATGCCTCCTACCCTCCTAGACTGAGCTACAGAAACCATGTCTCACTCTATTTTGTATACTGGCCCTTGGCACAATACTTAGCACATATCAAGCCTTGCATCAATGTTCAATGAGTAACCAAATAATTGAATGAATAAATAACCCACTGTGATACAAGTTAGAATAAGAGCAGTAGGCAAGTTGCACATAAACTGCTGCTGTAGGGCATTCAGAGGACTGGGTCACATTTCTTTCAGCAACCAAACAAGATTTCATATAATTGATTGCCATCTCTCCATTTACCCCTATATCTTTGTTTATGACTTAACACAAAGTCGGTTCATTCCATCCCAGGTATAGCCCACTTCTTCTCCAGCCTCCACCCAAATACTGAAACTAGTTTTCTCTTTTCTGTCTCTTGTATAATAGATCTTTAGTTCATTTTAGCTTTGCATATAACTTTTATAATAATTTACCTATTTATAAAGGGAGGTCCCTTCTTTATTCTAAGAAGGATTTTTTTTTTTTTTTTGAGATGGAGTCTCACTCAGTCACCCAGGCTGGAGTGCAGTGGCGCCATCTCGGCTCACTGCAAGCTCCACCTCCCAGGTTCATGCCATTCTCCTGCTTCAGCCTCCCAAGTAGCTGGGACTATAGGCGCACACCACCACACCCGGCTAATTTTTTGCATTTTTAGTAGAGACAGGGTTTCACCCTGTTAGCCAGGATGGTCTCGATCTCCTGACCTCGTGATCCGACTGCCTCGGCCTCCCAAAGTGCTGGGATTACAGGCTTGAGCCACCGTGCCCGGCCTCTAAGAAGGATTTAAGTGCCTGCCTCATAACTGATTGTCTGTTTTTATTATAGCTTCTTGTATAGAAGATACCCCAAAAAATGTTTGCTGAATGAAGAAATAAAGGATTGCTCAGGCACCACTGGCACTTCAACTTGCTTAGCAAGTACTCATGCCTCTTAAGAACTGGCCAAGGGCCGGGTGTGGTGGCTCACGCCTGTAATTCCAGCATTTTGGGATGCCAAGGTGGGCAGATCACAAGGTCAGGAGTTCAAGACCAGCATGGCCAACATGGTGAAACTCCATCTCTACTAAAAATACAAAAACTTAGCCAGGCGTGGTGGCGTGTGTCTGTAATCCCAGCTACTCAGGAGGCTGAGGCACAAGAATTGCTTGAACCCAGGAGGAGGAGGTTGCAGTGAGCCGAGATCATGCCATTGGACTCCAGCCTGGGCAGCAGGGCAAGACTCTGTCTCGAAAAAAAACAAAACAAAACTGGCCGAGGTCTTAACTGGAGCACTCTCTCTACCCTGCATGTTTGACGGCATTTCTGTCCATTTTCAATCTATTTTGGTTATATGTTTTTCACACAGGTCTGTGGAACTCAGAACACCGAAGGCCTGTGCATCTTCATGGCTCACAGCTCATGCTGTGTTGACTTGTCCCGCTGTGGTTAATGTTTAGTCCCTAAACCATCAGCTGAATGTCCTTAAATCTGAAAGAATAATGAACACACGCCAACAGACAGCTTAGGTTTATTTGGTGACTTGCACCACGTACTTTGTGAATATCATCTCAGTCATCCTTTTAGCATCTCTCTCAGGCACATACTATCCTCTGTGGTGGCTCATGCCTGTAATCCCAGCCCTTTGGGAGGCCGAGGCGGGCAGATCACTTGAGGCCAGGAGTTCGAGACCAGCCTGGCCAACATGGTGAAACCCCATCTCTACCAAAAATACAAAAATTAGCCAGGTATGGTGGCATGCACCTGTAATCCCAGCTACTCGGGAGGCTGAGGCAGGAGAATCATTTGAACCCAGGAGGCAGAGGTGGCAGTGAGCCGAGATTGCACTATTGCCCTTTAGCCTGGGTGACAGAGTGAGACTCCATCTCAAACGAATAAATATGTAAGTAAGGGAAAAGCGATCACACAGCAGAATACAACCTAAGGGTAACTACTGAAGGGACAGATCAAGGAGCAAAGTCTACCATGTATCAACCTCTACAATGTCCCCAAGGGTCAGCTGTGTATAGGGACCCACACAGAATTTGGAATCCAAATACATCTCCGGATCCCCAGGCCTGTGTTTCACTCTCCAGGTAGTAATGAGATGTCTCCATTTTCTGCAGGCTGAATGATTCCCTCAGAGCAGAAGTATAAGTTTATTTATTGTTTTTCCTTCTATCATAAACAGTTATCGGTTGTGGCCCTTTCTCCCTTCCAAATAGGTGCCCAAATTTTTGGAATTGGAAAGAGCCCAAGTCTCCCATATCAGGGGGTGGGCCCCACTGGGTGTGAGCCAATCAGCGTCTTCTGTCCTGTGAGCTCCTGATTTACGCTGGTCTATAACCTGAGATGGCCTTCTCAGGATGGACCCCCAGGGATTGCTGGAACTTGGACTCTTGTCAGCCTGGTAAATGGTATGTCTTAGATCTGCTGCAGCCGTTGTGGAAAGCTTGAAGCTGCCAGGAGAGAGGGGTTCCAACATGTGGTGGCTAAAGAATGAATCCAACTCAGAGGAAGCAGAGCCAAGAAATGGATCCATGCCGTTTGAATCTTGGATCAAATTGTGCCTGGATCTCCAGTGAGACAATAAATTCCTGTATTACTCAAGCCTATTTGAGGTTGTTTTCTTTCACTTGAAACATTAAACTTTTAAATTGATACACCCTAGTTAAATTATAAACTGTGTGACAGCAGAGAGTGTGTCTCCCTCTCTTTTTTCTTTCTTTCTCTTTTTTTTTTTTTTTTTTTGTTGCTTTGAAACAGTTTCACTACTGTCGCCCAGGCTGGAGTGCAGTGGTGTGATCTCGGCTCACTGCAACCTCCACCTCCTGGGTTCAAGTGATTCTTGTTCCTCCGCCTCCCGAGTAGCTGGGACCACAGGTATCTGCCACCCCGCCCAGCTGATATTTTGTATTTTTGGTAGAGATGGGGTTTCACTATGTTGGCCAGGCTGGTCTCAAACTCCTGACCTCAAGTGACCAACCAGCTCGGCCTCCCAAAGTGCTGGGATTACAGGCGTGAGCCACCGCGCCCGGCCCAAGACTGTGTTTCTCTTGATCACCTATGTGTTCCCTGGCACATAGTAAGGATTCAATAAATAACTTTTGAATGGATGCATTTTAGCTGCAAGGAACACCCATGAACTCTCTTTACTCAGCTGACAGCTAAGGAATCTGGTGTTCTGTAAGAAAGTGACGACGTGGATCTAGAAGTCGGACCTTACCCCAGCACTGGCATTTTCCTAATCACAGGAAATCTTCCAGTAAATACGTTGGGGTCTTTGAGGAGGCCCCAAAATAGCAGTCTGCTCCCTTCTCTGTGAATTTTGAATTGAATCAGAAGATAGCAGCAAGCTAGACGAGGACCAAAAATAACCTTTTCTACTGATAAAGCTGATATTAGAGAACGTGGCTTATATCATCAGACAAACGAGCTTCCCGATACTCAACTTCAGAATTAGGCAGACTTGGCGGCTTGATGACAGGCAGCTGAGCTGGAACGGGCCTCCTCTTCCCACCCCGCGGGAGCGAAGCTTGCTCCCAAGAAGAAAAGAAGAGAGGATGATATAAGGCACAGTTCCTCCTTCCAAACTCACCAGTCATATTAAACCACTCCTCCTTCTCAGGGAAGAGGGGCAGGCGGAGGGAAGCCAGGATTGTTTGGACTCCTTTCAGAAGAAAGAAAACATCAGGAGTGGGAAGACCCAGTCTCCCTCCCTCACACACACCACGTGTGATTTGGTCAGGTCAATTGATTCTACTTTGTTTTCAATCAAAATGGGCGATATTTCCAAGTGGTGGGATATGTTTGCTGTCTAAAATATAGAATAGCTCCATAGAATAACTCACACATCACAGAATCAAGCTCCCCAAGGAGTTGGAGATCTTCATTTGAAATTATGCAAAATTCAAAAGAAGAAACAAGAACTCACGACGAAATTACACAATCAGGGGCACTAGGTGGCAATAAGCCTTTTGCTCTCTCACCATGCCCATCAAAGGCATTTCAAGAGCACTGAAAGCTCACACACTTCCCACGCCGGCTGTCAGTTTCTTTCTGGATGATCTCAGAGCCACACAGAGCATTCTTAGTCACTGGGAGAACAGAACCAAAGCTTAACTCTTTGGTGGCACCAGGGGAAGTGGCACTTCGAGTTGGATTCCAGGAAATCCAGGGAAACACTTGACATAGGAAGTCTGTGACCACGTTCCCAGTTTCCCCAGTGTCAAGGCTGGGGCCATGAGCATTGTTCAAAACACTCAGGCCTGCATTGTGTCTGTCTACCACATGCTTTTGGTTTTACTCACCAGGGCACTTTTTCCTGTTTCTGTTTTTTGGTTTTGCTTTTTAAGGTAAACATGTACCATCTAGGCTTCAAGAAACTTCCTTGAATAACCATCGTTTGTCGATTTGAAGTTTGGTGCACAAACTACCAGCTGAATTGGACAATCATAACCCCCCAAATGAGGCAAAAGTACATTTAACATTCAACACGGGTTTTCCTAAAACTGGTATTGGCTGTTTAATGTGACTGAGCCCGGTGAGAACCAGGATGCCCTGAACTCAGCAGGATCCCCTCTGTTCTTGCTGCCAAGACAAAGTTTTGCTCTAATCTTAAGTAGCTTGCTGGTGGGCTATTTGCTGGAGGTCACTAAGTAGACTTTGCTGGCTAGCCCTGGGAGAGAACCCAGGCTGACAAAGGAAACCTCGAACACAGCAAGATTGAGACAATATGTTCCCATCCTCTCTTCTCAAATGTAAAGCTATTTTCTCATCTATTACCTGCCCCTATTTTTACCATGAGAAGCTCTCCAATGCCACTTTAGCTATCGATAATTGGCAGTCAGTTTTGCAATTAACAGCTGCCCAGAATCAATTCCAAGGATGCGCAACTGAAACTGCTTTTAAAAAGGCAGAGTTGGGGATTGCTCTGCTGCCTACCTGACCTCCAATCCTTTTTCTTACCCATACAAACCATCTGCTGGAAGAATCTGAAACTCGAACCACGTACCTAAATGCCCAGTTCTGGGTATGGGGTAGATATCTGAGAAATATTTCGATTGATTGATGTGTACCCGGGGGAAGGGTACGGGCAGCTCCACAAGGAGTTGCTGTGTAATTCACAGTGAAGAGTGGCTCTCCTGCTGACTCAAAACTCCTTTCTTATTTCAGACCAAAGACTCCAGGGACAGGTTTGGGTAAGAAACCTGGCCTCAGGGAAAAGCATATGAAGCCTGTTCATTCCCCAGAAGAGAAGCAATAGAGAGAATTGCTCACCGTGATGGGCGCATCTCAGCTTTGCAAGTTTATCGTCCTCATGAACCGCACCAGCAAGGGGCCTTCTATGAGGCTGAACTTCCCACTCACCCGTGCCTGTTAGAGACATGACCCAAGGCTTTGGGAGCTTTCTCGCAGCTTCTGCTTAAATGGGGGCAAGGAGGGAGCCAGTCCTTTCCCCATGACCTCTAAATGACGCCAGTGCTGCAGGCTGTGGGGCCTTCGATCACTCGAAAACTAGGAGACTTAAATATTTTTAGAGACATGCTGTCATCTGGGCAGCCTTAAGTGGATGTTTTCTCTGTCTTTCTTCAGAACTAGTGGGTTTGCAAGAAACCCTCCCAGGGCAGCAGTCTTAGAGGAAGTGCCTGCTAATGCAAGAAGGAGGGCAAGGGGGACAGCCAGCTGGAGCCTGGAGCTGCTCATGCTCTTGGAACCCTCGGCGGGCGCAGGCGGGGATTTACGGACCTGCCTTTTCCCTCATCATTCCGCAGGAAGCTTCTTTAAATGAGCCTCAGCCCAGCAGCTCTCATGGGGCCTGGTGTTTATAGTGGAGACCAAGATAACAGAATCGTGGAGGTGCCAGCCCTGGATACCGACCCCACAGTCCAGGAATCATCAACTGGGCCCCAGGGCAAATTGTGTTCTGTTTTCTCTGTGCAAGATGCCAGAATGCTCCTGCCTCGAAGAGGTTGACTCTGTTGTCAGCTGTGGGAAAAAACAGCCAGAGTTGCTATTTACACCCTGAACTGCAAGCTGGGTAAAAATAGCGCTAGCAGCTTGGTCCAGCTTCAAACCCTACTGCAGAGAGATTATTTTTGGAAGAGAAGATTTTCCTCCCCACCCACAGATCTGAAAATGGTCACCTCCCCGGAAGAAAGGAGGAGAGATGATCCCACGCAAAGGTGAAACCTACCCCCTTCCCACTTTCCCTGCCCAGGACAGCACATCAAGAGACGACGAGAAAAGCCCTCCCCTGACAGCAGGTCAGGCCCAGCACAGCCCTGCAGCTGACCTAGTTCAAGGTACAGTGAGAATTAATTAACTTTGACTAAGTGAGAGGAGGCAGCTTTCTGAACCTGGATGCTGCGCCATCCTGTTGCTTGTGTGGCTAAAAGCAGAAAAAAATAATTGACCAAAAGAGTATGCAAGACCCCAGAACAATAGCTCAGAGCCTGACGGTCAGGAAATGACTCTCCAGCACTCCCGCTCTCGATAGGCCACGATGGCTGTAAAATGATGAATAAATTCCTAAAAGCCTGGTCTGGTCCTGCTTCTGTGTTGAGAACCCCTAGCAGCTGGGGGCTGAAAATTCTTCCCTCAGCTACTTGCTAGAGCTCAGGACCCGGTGTGTGGAGTTCCGGAACCTCCTTCAGGTTCAGGAGGTGATCCACATGACAATCAGTGGAAGAAAAGTCATTCCTTAATAGCATGCCCTTTATTCTGTAAAAAGATATTTTATAGGTACATATAAGTATGTAGATTATGCTGTCTTAGAACTCTAAAAAGACACACACATGTGGATAGTTCTTATCAGGTAAAACTATATTAAGACTGTGTGAAAAACAGCAGAGAAAAATACCAGATCCATGGTGTCATGAAATTGTTCTATAATCTGAAAGCGCCCAGGCTGCCCAGAGCTGAAACCAAGAGGTGCTTAATAAGTACTTTTAGGGAGGAAGAGAAAACACCTCCCACATCCTACCTCCATCCGAACCTCCTTCTACAGAGATCCAGGAACGAAAATGAATCTTCCAGTTTGAGAAGACATACCTCGGCAACCCCACCCACCTGAAAGAAAGGCAAGAGAATGACGTAGTGCTCCCCCAACCTCTTAGCACCCCTACCCAACACACGCCAGAGCTTCACCACCCTGGCCTCAGTGTGAGCACTTGGGTAGCGACAAAGTCGGGGACACCTGGGTCTAGGTGGAAGTGGTACAGATGGGCTTGTGCCTGGGGCACAAGGGCAGCTCATGCCTGGCTTTTCCTCCGGTGGCACACAGACTGAGGTTTTATTCCCATCGTGGTTACCTGTTAGCTGTGTGACCAACTCACTTCACCTTTTTGAAATCTGTTTGCCTCGCTAGCTAAGAGGGCTGATACCACCCACGTCCTGGGGTTGGTGAGAACGAGCCGACGCCGCATGCATGAGGGCTGTTTGGTGGCTGCGCAGAGTGAGGGTATTGTGCATCCAGGGGCAGTCCTGTTTCTCCAGGGCATATCCTGAGCCAGATTCGGGGATCTGTCCTGCTTCCAGCTACCTGACGATGGGGAGCCTGCCAGACGGCTAAAGTCTGAACTGTCTGAGAAATGCATAGCATTGACAGAAATTGCCAAAAATGTCCTTTTCCCCCACAGTGTGAGGCCCTCCTGCACCCTGCCCTTCATGTACTGTGGTCCTTCACCTGAAATGAAAATGGTCACCTCCAAGGAGCCAGAAACAGAATCTCCCTATTTGGGTGTCTCTGCCAATGGGTTGTCCAGCCAGCTAAGGGCTGGCTCAGCACTGGCTTCTCAGCTGAGGGAGGTCACGGAAATGGAGTCCCAGGGCCCCTTTCCAAGTCTCATCTACCCATGACATCGGGAGGGAAGAGCTGCCGCTCTGCTGAGTCATAGCTATTTAAGCTATCAGTACTCAAGGGCTCGGAGACTCCCCAAGGACCTGGGAAAGACAGCTCAATATCCCTTTGATCAGGACTGCTTTGGGTTTCTATTTCCAAAGTTGAGAGATCCAGATAATGCTGACTCCTGCCCAGGGACGAAGTGAGCTCAGGTCTCTCTCACTGACCTCCTGCTGAGAATTGTAGGCCAAGGTGGCCAGGCTCTCCTTTCCAGCCTAAGTCAGCTTCCTTCTGAGTCAGCTTTCTTCACCTCCCTATTAATAGCCACTGCTTTGGCTGACTCCATGCACAGTATGATTACAGTTTAAGAATACATCTCAAACCAGGAAGCAGTCACCTTCCTGGAGCTGGGCTGTGGAGGGCCCCGAGCAGAGGCTCCATCCCAGAAAGCAGAGGCCAGAGCAGCTGCAGAGAGGCTGGGGAGACAAAATCATTGGCCTGCAAGACAAGTCACTGCTTTGGGGGTTCTGTCTCATTGAACTTCCCTTTGTTTAGGGCAGGAGACATGGATGCAGGCTAATTTTCTTTTATTCTTACCGATATTCTTGGGCAGGACTGAAAAAGTGTGGCTATCTTATCCAATTATGCAGACCCCTCAGCTCACTGGAACGGCCAGTTCTAGACCAAACTGGGGTTAGCCCCTACCAGCGTCACCTTTTCTCCGTCAGGACAGTAACAAAGTGGCCTACTTGAAGCTCAGGGCCAGGTACAGTGGCTCACGCCTGTAATCCCAGCACTTTGGGAAGCTAAGGTGGCGGATCACGGATCACCTGAGGTCAGAGTTCGGGACCAGCCTGGCCAACATGGTGAAACCCCATTGTTACAAAAATACAAAAATTAGCTGGGCATGATGGTGGGTGCCTGTAATCCCAGCTACTTGGGAGGCTGAGGTGGGAGAATCACTTGAACCCAGGAGGCACAGGTTGCAGTGAGCCAAGATCGTGCCATTGCACTCCAGCCTGGGCAATACAGTGAGACTCCGTCTCAAAAAAAAAAAAAAAAAAAAGAAGAAGAAGAAGAAGGCTCAGATTGCCCAGATGGGATGGGATGCTGAGAACAGATTGAGTCCCAGCAAAAAAAAATAAATAATATTTTTTACTCCACCCCTCTTCCCTTCCTGTGTTTCTCCCCAGGAAAAGCAAACAAGCTAAATGTGCTTTAGCATTAGATCATACTGAGAAGCAATGAAGTCAGGCCACCCTGTAATTTGTTCCAGCATTCCCATCCCTCGTGGGCCCTGAATGGGCAGAACATATGGGTTTAGGAGCCAGACATCCTGGATTCAAATTCTCACTTAACCTCTGAGCTGAGAGGGCTTAGTAAATTTATTCCACTTTTCTGAACCCCCATCTTCTTATGTATATAAAGGGATAATAATGTATCCTGAAATGATTTTAATGCAAATGAAATGAGACAACTTTGAAAAGTATGCCAAGTACTGTGCCTGGAATATAGTAGGTGATCAATAAACTATCTTAATTTTCTTTTCAAAAATATAAAATATGGGGAAATGTGAGGATAAGCCAAGACCATCTAAACCCCTCACACTGGTGGGGAAACATGACCAGCATCTCTAAACTGCAGGCCCATGATGTAAACATCTCTGGTATGAGGGCCCATGAGAACAAGCAGAATGTTGTTTCTCTCCTCTGGATTCATACCATTCAGAAGTTCCAAACAGCGGCCCAATCTGGACCATGATGGGTTCCGCTGAAGCCAAAGTGAGGCGTCTCCTGGCTCCATTTATCTTCCCTACTAACAGTTCTCAGAAGTCTCACAGTTCGTAGGCCAGGCGCGGTGGGTCATGCCTGTAATCCCAGCACTTTGGGCTGAGGTGGGCAGATCACCTGAGGTCAGGAGTTTGAGACCAGCCTGGCAAACATGGCGAAACACCATCTCTACTAAAAATACAAAAATTAGCTGGGTGTGGTAGCAGGCGCCTATAGTCCCAGCTACTGGGGAGGCTGAGGCAGGAGAATCGTTTGAACCCAAGAGGCGGAGGTTGCAGTGAGCCGAGATCACACCACTGGACTCCAGCCTGGGTGACAAAAGGGGACTCTGTCTCAAAAAAAAAAAAAAAAAAAAGAAAAAGAAAAAAAAAGTCCCACAGTTCATAAACAAAACGATGGCACCAAGAAAAAAATGGGCAAGCCAAGGGTACAGAAGGGCTTCCATGAGGCGGGGTGCTTATCTATATTTCAAGGTCCCCCTTAAAAGAACCAGGTCAGCCAGGCCTCTGGGTGAACCCTGCTATCAGGAAGGCCAAAGGAGAAACAATATATCATGGGTGCCCTGTTTTTCAACCTGCTGAGAAATAACCTGCCCCCAGACACCTGATTATTAGCTGACAAATAATGGTCTCTTTAGCCCAGTCCCAGTTGGTGTCCCTCAGCAGCCTGCAAGTCCAGTGGGGTGGGGGCAGGGTCGGACTTCGTTCTTGCCACAGCTCTCTTCCCTCTTGCTTGCCAAGAGCTCACATATATCTGATGGGAGCCAACCAGCACTGCTGGCAGCACAAAGTGGGGCCAGCCCCCCCGTGACCTCCCCTCACCCAACATTGCCCCCAGCTGACTAGGGGCTTCTAGGGCAGAGGAGAGAGCAGGCACTGAATTGACTTGGGCTCACTGCCATAGAGGCAGCCCAGAATTCCCCTCCCCTCAGTAGGGAAGAGAGTGGTCCTCATGTCCTCTGTGTTAAGTCTAGCCTGGAGTCTACCTACACGCAGGTATTGAGGGGATGAGAACACTGTCTTTTCTTTCTTTTTTTTTTCTTTTTGAGATGGGGTCTCACTCTGTCGCCCAGGTTGGAGTGCAGTGGTGCAAACACTCACTGCAGCCTTGACCTCCCTGGGCTCTGGTGATCCTCCCACCTCAGCCTCCTGAGTAGCTGAGTCTACAGGAGCATGCATGGATCATTTTTAAAATTTTTTTGTAGAGACAGGGTTTCGCCACATTACCCAGATTAGTCTCAAACTCCTGGCCTCAAGTGATCCTCCCCGCTCAGCCTTCCAAAGTGCTGGGATTACGGGCATGAGCCACCACACCCGGCCTACACCGTCACTTATTTACATGCCACAAAGACCGCCCAATTTAAGGATCAGCTACCCTAACACCATTCACTCCTGCCGTCACTCAGCAAATAGTTTTTGAACATTTACCTTGTGCCAGCACTGTTCTAGGTTCTGAATGCACATTGCTGAATAAAACAAGACTGTGTCTGCCCTAGGGGAAGAGCCAAAGAACTTGAAAATGAATACATAAATAATTGCAAAGTGTGAGCAATGTTATTGAGAGAAGTACTTGGGGACAGTGATAGAGAATAACTGATAGGGAGGGGAAGGTGTCTGATTTAGATTAGAAGGTGAGGGAGGACCTCTCTGAGGAGGTGACATTTAAGGACTTGGGATTTCCTCTTTCTGCTCAGTTAAAAGTTCTCTCAATGAAAGGCTCTGAGAAGAATGAAAAGGTACTTAAGCCGGAGGTGCAGTAAAAAGCATTCTGGGGGGCTGGGCGCAGTGGCTCATGCCTGTAATCCCAGCACTTTGGGAGGCCGGGGCGGGTGGATCACAAGGTCAGGAGATCGAGACCACCCTGTGAATGGTGAAACCCCGTCTCTACTAAAAATACAAAAAATTAGCCGGGCGCGGTGGCAGGCGCCTGTAGTCCTAGCTACTAGGGAGGCTGAGGCAGGACAATGGCGTGAACTCGGGAGGCGGAGCTTGCAGTGAGCCGAGATTGCACCACTGCACTCCAGCCTCAGCGACTGAGCTTGACTCCATCTCAAAAAAAAAAAAAACAAAAACAGCATTCTGGGGACTGGGCGTGGTGGCTCACCTCTGTAATCCTAGCATTTTCGGAGGCTGAGGCAGGAGCATTGCTTGAGCTCAGGAGTTCAAGGCCAGCTTGGGCAACATGGTGAAACCCCATCTCTACAAAATATACAAAAATTAGCTTGGAGTGGTGGCACCCACCTGTGGTCCCAGCTCTTGGGGAGGCTGAGGAGGGAGTATCACCTGAGCGCAGGAGGTTGAGGCTGCAGTGAGCCGATATCACATCACTGCACTCCGGCCTGAGTAAGAGTGAGACCCTGTTCCAAAAAAACCAGCATTCTGGAAGGAGAGCAGGGGCTACAGAACCCTTGTCCGAGTCTCCTGCTATGGATGCATTTACCCTTTCTGCCCCACACTCAGCATCCATCTTTCCTCCTTCCCAGGGCCTTTCTAGCACCTTGTCCTGTCCCCTAGCATGTTCTCTTCCCTGTGAAGACATTGCTCTTCCTTGCATGACATCTGTTATGGACACACTGTCTTTGAAAACACTTTTTTTTTTAGATGGAGTCTCACTCTGTCACCAGGCAGGAATGCAGTAGCGCAAACTCTGCTCACTGCAACCTCTGCCTCCTGGGTTCAAGCGATTCTTCTGCCTCAGCCTCCCAAGCAGCTGGGATTACAGATGTCTGCCACCACACCCAGCTAATTTTTGTATTTTTAGTAGAGACAAGGTTTCACCATGTTGGCCAGGATGGTCTCGATCTCCTGACCTCATGATCCACCCGCCTCGGCCTCCCAAAGTGCTGGGATTACAGGTGTGAGCCACCGGGCCCAACCTGAAAACACTTTTCTCTAGAGACCCTACAGTCCTGCCCTTGAATCTCTGCAAGTCAAATAGCTCTGATCTGTAGGAGATAAAACTCGCCATTCCTGCTGGGCCAGCAGGCTAATTACAGAATCTGCTTTCTATAACTCTTTATCTCAGGACTGTTTTCCCAAATTAGCATTAGCTAGGTAGCTATCAGGCCATCTGCCCCCTGAGTTAAGGAGTTGGCCTCTAGATTGTTGTGAAAGCAGCCCAGACATTGTAGCCAAACAGAGCTGGGATGAATCCTAGCTCCTTCCTTATCAGCTTTGTGAGCTTAGGCAAGTCACAGGGCTTCTCTGGGCCTCGGGTTCCTTACATGCAAGATTAGGAGGAGGATAGCACCTACTCCCGCAGAGCTGGCACAGCAGTTAGCTAGGAGGCATGCAAGATAGATGGAAGTCATACGTACTCCACAAATGGGAGTCTTTGCTGTGACACCAACTATAAAACAATCTGAGTAGAATTTTGGCAGTGCGTTTTATGAAGGTGACTGATTGCTCCGTTAAGAATGGTGGCCAGGTTTCCATTTCAGAAACCATTTGGCCACAGGAGCTCCCTTTTTAAAAATTTTTTTTGAGACAAGTCTCACTCTGTCGCCCCAAGGCTGGAGTGTGCCCCAAGGCTGGAGTGCGGTGGCACGATCTCGGCTCACTGCAGCCGCCGCCTCCTGGGTTCAAGCAATTCTCCTGCCTCAGCCTCCCGAGTAGCTGGGACTATAAGCACACGCCACCACGCCTGGCTAATTTTTGTATTTTTAGTAGAGACGAGGTTTCACCAAGTTGGCCAGGCTGGTCACGAACTCCGGACCTCAAGTGATCCGCTCACTTCGGCCTCCCAAAGTGCTGGGATTACAGGCGTGAGCCACCGCACCCAGCTGACAGGAGCTCTTTAGTCTGGGGATTGCTAAGAACCAGGTGAAAGGAGAACACTTCGGGACCTGAGAAAAGGCATGGCTCCCAGAATCCCAGATTGCTAAGAATTCTGAGAAAAGTCTAGTCCAAATTTTTACTATCAGGCAGGATTGAATTTAAATCTCAGATATGGGTAAGCATATTTCCAGAACTTAAAATGAAATAAAAAATAAATCTCAGACAGATGGAAATATTTCCCATACACAGTTGAGCAGCCATCACAAATGCTGCCATGGCTGTACTACGTGATAAGATACTTTATTTTTTTTTATTTTTTTTTTTTTTTGAGACGGAGTCTCGCGCTGTGTCACCCAGGCTGGAGTGCAGTGGCGCGATCTCGGCTCACTGCAAGCTCCGCCTCCCAGGTTCCCGCCATTCTCCTGCCTCAGCCTCCGAGTAGCTGGGACTACAGGCGCCCGCCACCTTGCCCGGCTAGTTTTTTGTATTTTTAGTAGAGACGGGGTTTCACCATGTTAGCCAGGATGGTCTCGATCTCCTGACCTCGTGATCCACCCGCCTCGGCCTCCCAAAGTGCTGGGATTACAGGCTTGAGCCACCGCGCCCGGCCTGATAAGATACTTTATTGTAATTACTTCACTCAGTCATTTAATTATCAATTCAAAAACATATTTACGGCTGGGTGCGGTGGCTCATGCTTGTAATCCCAACACTTTGGGAGGCCAATGTGGGCGGATCACCTGAGGTCAGGAATTTGAGACCAGCCTGACCAACATGGAGAAACCCTGTCTCTACTAAAAATACAAAATTAGCCAGGCATGGTGGTGCATGCCTGTAATCCCAGCTACTCGGGAGGCTGAGGCAGGAGAATCACTTGAACCTGGGAGGCGGAAGTTGCGGTGAGTCGAGATTGCACCATTGCACTCCAGCCTGGACAACAAGAGTGAAACTTCGTTTCATAAAAACAAAAACAAAAACAAATAAAAAATACATATTTACGGAGCACCTACTATGTACCACGTACTTACTATTCAAGGCATGTGGGATATACAGGCACCGAGACAAGGTCTTATTCCTTGTGGAAACCACTTACATGTAGAGATAAAGTAAGAAAAAAAAAAGAGAGGAAGAGAAAGAAAAAGGAAAGGGCTGGATGCAGTGGCTCACTCTTGTAATCCTAGCACTTTGGAAGGCCGAGGTGGGCAGATCACTTAAGCTCAAATGCTCGAGACCAGGCTGAGCAACATAGATGAGACCCTGTCTCTATAAGAAATACAAAAATTGGCACCTGTAGTCCCAGGTACTTGGGAGGCTGAGATGGGAGGATCACCTGAGCCTAGGAGGTTGAGACTGCAGTGATCCAGGATTGTACTACTGCACTCCAGCCTGGGTAAAAGAGTGAGACCCTGTCTGAAAAAAAAAAAGGAAGAAAGGAAGGAAATGGTGATAAGTGATATGAAGAAAATAAAACAAGGTAATAGATAAACAGTGACCGGAGGAGGAAAGGGTGAGGTGGGGCTAGAAAAGGCTGACATTTGAGTAGAGACCTGGTGGGTGAGAAAAAGCCAGACATGAGAGAATTCAAGGAAAAACCATCCTAAGCGAGGATACCTCAGTACAAAGTCCCTGAGCAGAAACAAGCTTGATGTGTTCAAGGCACAGAAAGAACGTCCAGGCGCTTGTGGTCACGAGGCTGCGGGTGGCAGACAGAATATGTAGGACCTTGAAGACTTTGAGTTTTATTCTGATTGCAGAGGAGCAGCGAGGTCTGGTTTATACTTTGAAAAGCTCACTGTGGCTATTCTTGGAAATGTACTATAAGCGGCGTGAGTGGAAGTGAGGAGACCAGGTAAGGAGGTTATTGCCGGAGTTCAGGCAAGACGTGGTGGCTTGAACCAGGCTGTAGCATTGGAGATGATGAAAACCCGTCAGATTTGAGACCTTTTTTGGGGGTAGAGCTAACAGGACTTGCCTAGGGGTTAGATATGGGTGAGGGGTATTGACAGAGAGGAATCAAAGCTGACTCCTGGATTTTGAACCTAGTAAACTGGGAGGATGGTGATGCTGTTAAATTAGATGGGATTGTTGGGAGAGATTACTTATTCCATGTCTTCCTCCTCCTCTGGAGAACCTGGAGCTATTCAGAAGCACCATTCATTACTTCCATGGCTAAAAAGTACGACACATCTTAGTCGTGGCCCTTGAGGATCAGCTCACAATGTTCTCAGTACTGCAGCCTTCTCCAGGAGTCTGCCCTCAGCCTAGAGCACACCCAAGCGATGACCCAGGCCAGGAACCTGGGACCCAGCCTAGAGCCCTCCCTTCCTCTCAGTAAACAATAAAAACAGAACAGTAGCTGAGCACTTCCTGTGCCAGACACTGTGCTAAGCACATGGATCTCCTTTGATTTTTGCTACAACCCTGTGCTGTAGGTGCCATTATTATCCCCATTTTACTAATGGAGAGACTTAAGGTTAAGCAACTTGATCAAGTTCGCTGTTCTCTGCTAGGAAGTGTTGGGTGGAGCCATAGCCTGTGAGTTCACCAAGCCACTACCTCGTGGTGAAACAACCCTTGACTCCCATGGCTCGGCCTTCCTTATCTGTCTCTTCCTCTCTGTCCCCACGGCCACTGCCCTGGGTTAGGCATTTCTCTTTTTCTCACCTGCAATATTGCTACATCCTCCTTAATCACCTCCCTGCCTCCATCCAGCCTCTATGCCTCTCTCTAGTCCTTCCTTCCATAACTGTCCGAGTGGAAACGTGATGTATATCTGACAATGTCACGCTTCTGCTCAAAAATCTTTTTTCCCTCCACCCCATAAGGAAGGAAACAAGCTTGAAATTCTTTAATGGCTTCTTGATGCCTATGAGTTAAAACCTAAACACCTTACAAGGCCCTTCAAGACCTGGCACCAACCTCCTTGTGTGGCCTGATCCTCTCTCCTGCTGTTTCCCTTGAACTCTGTGTTCCAGGCATACCAGATGCACGTGAAGTCTCAGGTCTGAGGACTGGGCCAGATGTGCCCTCTGCCCACAATGCCTCTTCCTTTTCTCTTCTGTGCAATCCCTGGGCATTTGCACACATACGTGTTACACACACACTATGTTCATTTGGTGATTCCCACAAATTCTTTGAGACTCAGCTCCGAAGATGCCCCCTGGGAAGCCCTTCCTCACACTCACGATCAGATGTGGGCAACTATTCCTCTGATACCACCCCTTCAGACCTCTGATGAAGCAAATTATTTTGTATTGTAATTTTCTCTTTACAAACTGTCCCTCTTAGAGAATATAAGGTCTGTGAGGGCAGGAACCATAGTTATGTTGTGACTGTTGTATCCTCAACATCTGTACATGTTCATAAATATTTGTTTTTTTATTTTGTTATTTACTTTTTTCTTTTTTTGAGACGGAATTTTGCCCTTGTTGCCCAGGCTGGAGTGCAATGGCATGATTTCAGCTCACCGCAACCTCCACCTCCCAGGTTCAAACGATTCTCCTGCCTCAGCCTCCCGAGTAGCTGGGATTACAGGCGCCTGCCACCGTGCCCCGCTAATTTTTGTATTTTTAGTAGAGACAGTGTTTTGTCATGTTGTGCAGGCTGGTCTCGAACTCCTGATCTCAGGTGATCCACCCACCTCAGCCTCCCAAAGTACTGGGATTACAAGCGTGAGTCACTGTGCCCAGCCTAATATTTGTTAAATGAATAAATAAATGGCTTCTTGAAATGAATTGATCTTCAAAGTAGATTCTGAAATCTTGGAAACACTTTGTCCTCACATTTTCCCTTTGTTGGACTTATTTCCCTGGGGATTTTTGCTGTAGTGGGGCTTGGGTTGGAGGTTGAATATATAGTGGCTAAAATATAGACTCCAGGCTGACCATGGTGGTTTACATCTGTAATCCCAGTGCTTTAGGAAGCTGAAGCAGGAGGATTTCTTGAGCCCAGGAGTTCGAGGCTGCAGTGAGCTATGATTGCACCACTGCAATCCAGCCTGGGCAACAGAGCAAGACCCTGTCTCTTGAAAAAAAAGGAAAAAAAAAGAACTCAGCATCTCAGCCTCTGTTTCATTTATTGTAAAACTGAGTTAATAATAGAACCTACCTTAGAGGGTTAATATGAAGGCTAATGAAAAAGTACATGTGGGCTGGGCACAGTGGCTCATGCCTGTAATCCTAGCACTTTGGGAGGCGGAGGCGGGTGGATTGCCTGAGCTCAGGAGTTGGAGAGCAGTCTAAGCAACATGGTGAAAACCAGTCTCTACAAAAATACAAAAACTAGCCAGGCATGGTGGTGTGTGCCTGTAGTTCCAGCTACTTGGGAGGCTGAGGCACGAGAATTGCTTGAATTTGGGAGGCGGAGGTTGCAGTGAGCCAGGATCACACCACTGCACTCCAGCCTAGGTGACAGAGCAAGACTCTGTCTCCAAAAAAAAAAAACCAAAAAGTACATGTGGAACATTTGGTGTCTGGCACAGAGTGAGCGCTCAATACATATGAGCTATTATTAGTAGCTATTTTCCTGACAGCTTCACTTGACCCCATTGTGTCACCATCACTTTTTGAACCAAATGTCTGGAGTCTGGTTCTCCAACACGGGCACTCGATTTCAGCAGGCTTTACATTTGCCATCGTACTGGGTCACCCTGGATACTAGGCCTTGGGGGAAATGGATCCAGATGGTGTCTAAAACTCGGAATAGCCTTTTGCTTGTAAGTCATGATTTATTGCCTAGAAACGAAAAGTAAGCATTACCCACGAGTCAACAGATTACCTGAATTCTTCAAAAGTCCCACCAGTCTGTTCCCTGCTGCCACTCGCTCTTTCTCAAATTTGGTCAAACAGAGGTGATTGGTGATTGGTGCAGCAATTTCTCCTCGGAGGAAAGGAAGTGGGACGCACAGACCCTCAGAGTAAACCGCCAGATGTTTTGCTCCTTCCGTTGGCTACACAGGGGTGTATAAGAAAGCAACTCTGGGTAGACAGAGACCCAAGTGTGACAGTCCCATACACGGCTGGAAGAAATGCCTTTCTTTCAATACTCAGGCAGAAGGAGGAGGCTGTAGTCTCCATTCAGGCTTGAGATTTATAGATGCTGAGTTAAGCAGCCTCTTTGAGAGGTCATAATAGTGTCCCTGGAGCCTTGAACTAAATAGCCCAGATTATAAATTGCGAGATTGGCCAGATACGGTGGCTCACATCTGTAATCCCAGCACTTTGGGAGGCCAACATAGGTGGATGGCTTGAGCTCAAAAGTTCAAGTCCAGCCTGGGTAACATGGCGAAACCCCGTCTCTACCAAAAATACAGAAAATTAGCCAGGTGTGGTGGTGCACATCTGTGGTTTCAGCTACTCAGGAGGCTGAGGTGGTCAGGGAGGCGGAGGTTGCAGTGAGCCAAAATCGTGCCACTGCACTCCAGTCTGGATGACAGAGTGAGACCCCATCTCAAAATAGATAAATAAATAGCAAATGTGTATGCTAATGAAGTGAGTGAGGAGTGACATGACTTAAAGTAACAAAATGATTCCTCAAAAGGATTAAATGACTCTTCATGTCAAATGACTTTTTTTTTTTTCTTTTGAGATGGAGTTTTGCTCTTGTTGCCCAGGCTGGAGTGCAATGGCAATGGCAAGATCTCGGCTCACCGCAACCTCCACCTTCCAGGTTCAAGCGATTTTCCTGCCTCAGCCTCCAGAGTAGCTGGGATTACAGGCACCCACCACCACGCCTGGCTAATTTTGTGTGCCAGCCTCAGACGGTCTACCCGCCTCAGCCTCCCAAAGTGCTGGGATTACAGGCGTGAGCCACCGCACCTGGCCTTTTTTTTTTTTGAGATGGAGTCTCACTCCGTGGCCTAGGCTGGAATGCAGTGGCGCGATCTCGGCTCACTGCAGCCTCTGCCCCGCAGGTTCAAGCAATTCTCCTGCCTCGCAATTCTCCTGCCTCAGCCTCCCGTGTAGCTGGGATTACAGGTGCACGCCGCCATGCCCGGCTAATTTCTGTATTTTTAGTAGAGATGGGGTTTCACCATGTTGGCCAAGATGGTCTTGATCTCCTGACTTTGTGATCCACCTGCCTCAGCCTCCCAAAGTGCTGGGATTACAGGCGTGAACCACCACACCCAGCCATCAAATGATGTTTCAGAGCCATTAAGAAATAACGTAATTTTGGGTCAGGAGTGAGGTCTTCGTTTAAATGTGCAATCTTTTTTTTTTTTTTTCTTTTTTTTGAGACAGCGTTTTGCTCTTGTTGCCCAGGTTGGAGTGCAGTGGTGCAATCTCAGCTCACAGCAACCTCAGCCTCCCAGGTTCAAGCAATTCTCGTGCCTCAGCTTCACAGATGAGAATACAGCTATTCCCTGCATAGCTGGGAATACAGGCATGCATCACCATGCCTGACTAATTTTTGTATTTTTAGTAGAGACAAGGTTTCACCATGTTGGCCAGGCTGGTCTGGAACCCCTGGCCTCATGTGATTCACCTACCTGGTCTCTCAAAATGCTGGGATTACAGGCATGAGTCACCGCACTCGGCCTAGTTTCTTATAAATTTAAACCTCCGCCTTACCATATGACCCAGCAACTCCACTCTTAGAAATTTACCCAAGAGAAATGAAAATACAGGCACAATATCCACAAAACTGTTCACAAATGTTTATAGCAGGTTTTTCAGAATAGCCAGAAACTGGAAACAAAACAAATGTCCGGCCGGGCGCGGTGGCTCAAGCCTGTAATCCCAGCACTTTGGGAGGCCGAGACGGGCGGATCACGAGGTCAGGAGATCGAGACCATCCTGGCTAACACGGTGAAANACGAGGTCAGGAGATCGAGACCATCCTGGCTAACACGGTGAAACCCCATCTCTACTAAAAATTACAAAAAACTAGCCGGGCGAGGTGGCGGGTGCCTGTAGTCCCAGCTACTCGGGAGGCTGAGCCAGGAGAATGGCATGAACCCGGGAGGCGGAGCTTGCAGTGAGCTGAGATCCGGCCACTGCACTCCAGCCTGGGTGACAGAGCAAGACTCCGTCTCAAAAAACAAACAAACAAACAAAAAAACAAATGTCCATCAACTGGTGAACATATGATGGCATATCCGTACAATGGAATACTATTCAGCAATGAAAGGAACAACCTACTGATCCACGCAACATTATGGATGAATCTCTAAAGCATTACGGTGAGTGAAAGAAGCCAGACTCAAAACGCTTTGTATGGCATTCTGAAAAAGGCAAACCATAGGAACAGAAAACAGGATTGTCAGGGGCTGGGGCTGGAGGAGAGAAGTGATCACAAAGGGGACATGAGGAATTTTTTGAGGTGATGAAAATAGTCTCTATCTTGACTGTGGTGCATGACAGGTATACATGATTGTGTTCATTTGTCAGAACTAGTACAACTGTACACCTTTAAAATTATTTGTTGAGAGACCAGGTCTCACTCCATCACCCAGGCTGGAGTCCAGTGGTGCAGAGCCCAGAACTCCTGACCTCCAGTGATCCTCCAGCCTCAGCCTCCCCAGTAGCTAGGACTACACGTGTGAGCTACCACACCCAGCTGATTTTTAAAATTATTTTTGTAGAGACAGGGTCTTGTTATGTTGCCCAAGCTGGTCTCAAACTCCCGGCCCTGAGCGATCCTTTCACCCTGGTCTCCCAAACTGCTGGAATTACAGGGGTGACCCACGGCACCCACCTTTTTTTCAAAGGTGAATTTTACTGTTTGTAAATTATATCTGATTTGAAAAAAATATGTGTATCTATCTCTCTGGCTTTTGAGTTTCACAATCCTAGGCCATCAAGGGTAAGAAAAAAAAAAACCTCTCAGTAAGAGCAAAGTACTTGGGAGAAAACACCACAAATGAAAGCCATGTTTCCCCACCTCCATCTCTCACTTGAAAGGAAAGAGATTCCCTAGAGCAAAGAACGAGGAATGAGAGAGATTAGTGGGGCCTGGAGATGAAGAGGCTGGTCCTAAAGCGACCCCACTGAAAGTTTTGCAGTCCATGTTCGCTGACTGTGCAGCCTCTGACTTCGTGGGCTCATCCATTGCTTGCATCCAGGCGCTACTTGTGAGGACTTCCTTTGGGCAACAGAGAGCACACGACCCTCTGACCAGCCAGCTGAAGGGATTCGTGTTTGTGCTCCCAAGACTTACCTTTAGTCTGGGTAGCTGTAAAGAAAGAGTCTGAACTGGGCACAGTGGCTCACATCTGAAATCCCAGTGGGAGGCGGGGGTGGGAGGATCACTTGAACCCAGGATGTCAAGGCCACAGTGAGCTATGAACATGCCACTGAATTCCAGGCTGGGCAACAGAACAAGACCCTGTCTCTAAAAAGAAGATTCTGGGTCCCTGCCCTCAAGAAAGGGCTAGGGAGGGACACAGATAATACAACTCAATAAGGACCATAGCAGAGACCTGGGCCACGTGCTACAGGGACCCAGTGGAAGAGGGGCCATGGTGGCAAGGCCCATAGGAAGCCTTTCTTTTTTTTTTTTTTTTGAGATGGAGTCTCGCGCTGTCGCCCAGGTTAGAGTGTAGTGGCCGGATCTCAGCTCACTGCAAGCTCCGCCTCCCGGGTTCACGCCATTCTCCTGCCTCAGCCTCCCGAGTAGCTGGGACTACAGGCGCCCGCCACCTCGCCCGGCTAGTTTTTTGTATTTTTTAGTAGAGACGGGGTTTCACCGTGTTAGCCAGGATGGTCTCGATCTCCTGACCTCGTGATCCGCCCGTCTCGGCCTCCCAAAGTGCTGGGATTACAGGCTTGAGCCACCGCGCCCGGCCTCTAGAACTTTACTTTCTAGTCCAACCAGTAACTGCTGTGGCAACTCAGAGCTTTCCTTCACTGGGCAACTACCCACTCCCCTTGTTGCATAAGCACTCCCAGGCGGGACTGAGAAAACTCCCTAAGGGCAGAGACCTTGTCTGTTTATCCCTAGTATAAAGCGTAGCTCATAAATATTTGTTGAAAGAATGTGTGAGTGATTGTCTTTGGGGATATTTAGCATTTGCCAAATTCCCTGGAAAGAAATATAAAATAAAACATGTTTAGAAAATACATGCTGGGAGCTAAATGATGAGAACTTAGAACACAAAGAAGGAAACAGACACTGGGGTATACTTGAGGGTGGAGGATGGGAGTGGGAGCGGAGCAGAAAAGACAACAATTGGGTACTGGGCTTAATTCCTGGGTGGTGAAATAATCTATACAACAAACCCTTGTAACATGAGTTTGCCTATGTAACAAACCTTCACATGTACTCCTGAACCTAAAGTTAAAAAAAAAAGAAAGTACATGTGAAAAAAGGGATCATTATCATCCATGATATTGAGAATCCTTCTCCTCTGTGCAGTGTTTCACATGCATTTGCTTTTTCTTTTTTTTTTTGAGATGGAGTCTTGCTCTGTCGCCCAGGCTGAGTGCAGTGGTACAATCTTGGCTCACTGCAACCTCTGCCTCCCAGGTTCCAGTGATTCTCCTGCCTCACCCTCCCAAGTAGCTGGGATTACAGGCGTATGTCACCACGCCCAGCTAATTTTTTTGTATTTTTAGTAGAGACACGGTTTCATCATGTTGGCCAGGATAGTCTCAAACTCCTAACCTCAGGTGATCCACCCATCTCAGCCTCCCAAAGTGCTGGGTTTATAGGCATGAGTCACTGTGCCCAGCTTTCACATGCATTTTCTACTTTGAGTAACATAAATCCATGCCTTGCCCTCACAGTACTGAAGCAAAAATCATGACCATTTCTTCAGCTCTACAGTACCAGGCTTTCTCTGTGTGCATGATCTCAGTCCTCACAGTAATTTTTTTTTTTTTTTTGAAATAAGGTCTTGCTCTCTTGCCCAGGCTGGAGTGCAATGGCACAATCACAGCTCACTGCAGCCTTAACCTCCCAGGCTCAAGCAGTCCTCCCACCTCAGCCCCCCAGTTAGCTGGAACTACAGGTGCACACCGCCATGCCTGGCTAATTTTTAAATTTTTTTGTAGAGACAGGGTCTCACTATGTTACTCAGGCGGTCTCAAACTCCTGGACTCAAACAATCCACTCACCTCGGCCTCCCAAAGTGCTGAGATTACAGGCATGAGCCACTGTGCCCGGCCTGTAACCCCTTTTTATAGATGGGTCAGCTGAGTCTCAGAAGGTAACTGATCTGGCCAGGTGTGGTGGCTTTCACCTTTAACCCCAGTACTTTGGGAGACCAATCTGGGAGGATCGTTTGATACCTGGGAAACATAGTGAGACTCTATCTCTACAAAAATAAAAATACAAAAATTAGCTGGTTGTGGTGGTGCAGGCCTGTAGTCCCAGCTACTTGGGAGGCCAAGATGGATTGCTTGAGCCCAGGAGATTGAGGCTGCAATGAGTTATGACAACGCCATGGCACTCCAGTGGCCTGGATGACAGACCAAGATCCTATCTCTTAAAAAAAAAAAAAAAAAAAAAAAAGGAAGGTAACTGACCTATCCACGGTCACACATCTAACTAGCAACAGAGCTAGGTCTGACTCTGGTGCCTGAGGTTTAAACCACATGACTGTGTCTCATGCCCACTGGCAGAAAAAACTTTTGTAGGCATTCTCAACCAGGTGCGGTGGCTCATGCCTGTAATCCCAGCACCATGGGAGGCTGAGGCAGGTGGATCACCTGAGGTCGGGAGTTCGAAACCATCCTGACCAACATGGTGAAACCCCATCTCTACTAAAAATGCAAAAATTAGCTGGGCATGGTGGCGCACATCTGTAATCCCAGCTACTTAGGAGGCTGAGGCGGAGAATTGCTTGAATCCGGGAGGCAGAGGTTGCAGTGAGCTGAGATCATGCCATTGCACTCCAGCCTAGATGACACAGTGAGACTCCGTCTCCAAAAATAGCAATAATAATGATGATGATAATAATAATAATATGGGCATTCTCATGTTGAGTTCTGCTGCCTTGTCGCACTGCTTGCTTTTTCAAGCAAGCCTCCATCAGGCTATACCTGGGTTTACCCAAGGCAAGAGGAAATGTCTGATGCACTGGACTCAGCAAGTCCATGTCAGTAACTTCTGAGAGAATGCTGACCTTTTCTTTGCAGGATGACTACCCACTCTCCCTTGTTAAACAAAAACTCCCAAAGAGGTCCCTCCTACAGCAAGGGCTCCAGGAGGTCAGCGGCTCTCTTTTCCCTCCAGCCTCCTCTCTCAGATGGCTGAGAGTTCTCACCAGTAAACTATTTCTTTTAGAATATCATTGAGATCTAAAACAAAATGAAATCTGAACCTTGGGTATGTCTCGTCACCATGGAAACAGCTTCAAGCCTGAGTGCCTCCAAGAGATATGGGTGCAGTTCTTCCAGCTGCCCTGGAAATAAGTGGCTGAGAACTGGGCAGTGCCGAAACAAGGTCCTGTTGAATTAGCGGCAGTTTTAATAATAACCACAACAGGTTCAACATAGGATTAGGTCATCAGCAGCAGCAGTATCAACCTGTATTTTCAATTTTCAAGTGTGCTGGCTTGGTCAAGAACCAGCCAAACGAATGACAGCACAGATCATCCTGTCTACTTTGGGAAGGGATGTTTTAAACTCTATTAAGGTGGTGCAAAGAATGTGGTAGGAAAAAAACATAAACAGTAATAAATTTTAAGAACATTCTGTAGAAGCATTTTCGCTTCTGGGAATGGGAAACTAATATTTCCCCAAGAGGCTTCATTATTAAAGCCATAAATAAAACATCCCTGATTGGACTGCTTGGATGCTTTGCTTGCGTGGCCTTGCTCTGGCGAAGTGGCTCAGAATTTGAGGCAGACACGTCCAGGGGAAGCTGAGGAGGCGAGTGAATTCGACAGCATTGGGCCTCCTCCTCTCCAGCACGTTGGCTGCACACCAGACGAGTGAGTGCAGGGATAATGAGTGCATTTTGCTGTATTGAAGACCACCAGAGAGGGTTAGCATAAAATTCAAGGATGATTTTTCTAGCTGATGCCCCGCTACCTTTCTTCTTTCCATAAACATACACTCTCTCCTCTAGAAGTAAAAGCAAGTAGTATGGTGCAAGGACTACTAACTTCGTTGCCTAACAGGGCTGCTGCTTATTAGGCCCAGTAACCATGATTACTTAACTTCTCTGCGTGTCAGTCCCCTGTATAGAGGTGGGCTTAGAGGGATAAGTGTTGAATCCTAAATATCCTATGTGCTCACAGTGTTCACCATAGTGAGTTCCAATCAATCAGTAAAAAGACAAGTGACACTTGCTGAGGCCCATTTGTGCTGGGCACTTTATGGCTGTCATTATATTTGACCTCACAGTAACTTATGTGGTTGCTGGTATTCCCTATTTACAGATGATGGAAATGAAACCTCATAATTGCAGCGACTTTCTCAAAGTGAAGATTGTGTAAACGTGCAGCGAGGCTTCAAATCCATCTGTGCAACCCCAAAGCCAAGGTTCTTTCCACTTGACTGTGTTGATTTCTGAGCTCATGAGCTCGGGATAAATCATTATTTTAATTGAAAATAAATATAACTCGCTGGGCACGGTGGCTCACGCCTATAATCCCAGCACTTTGGGAGGCTGAAGCGGGCAGATCACCTGAGGTCAGGAGTTCGAGACCAGCCTGACCAACATGGAGAAACCCTGTCTCTACTAAAAATACAAAATTAGGCCGGGCGCGGTGGCTCAAGCCTGTAATCCCAGCACTTTGGGAGGCCGAGGCGGGTGGATCACGAGGTCAGGAGATCGAGACTATCCTGGCTAACATGGTGAAACCCCGTCTCTACTAAAAAGACAAAAAAACTAGCCGGGCGTGGTGGCGGGCGCCTGTAGTCTCAGCTACTTGGGAGGCTGAGGTGGGAGAATGGCGTGAACCCGGGAGGCGGAGCTTGCAGTGAGCCGAGATCACGCCACTGCACTCCAGCCTGGGAGACACAGCGAGACTCTGTCTCAAAAATTAAAAAATAAAAATAAAAATAAAAATTCAAAATTAGCCAGTCATGGTGGCACATGCCTATAATCCCAGCTACTTGGGAGGCTAAGGCACGAGAATTGCATGAACCAGGGAGGTGGAGGTTGCGGTGACCCAAGGTCGCGCCATTGCACTCTAGCCTGGGCAACAAGAGCAAAACTCAGTCTCAAAAAATGTACGTATAATTATTTATCATTGGGAATTATAGGTACCTTATATGCAACATGAACTTTGAATCCTTGGCTTGTTCCAAGCTGCCCTGCAGAATTACCTCTGAAAGGCTCCATGGAGACGTTATCATGTGTTAGAATACCTTAGTCACTTTCACGTGGGCAAGGGTTTGGATTTTTTTTTTTTTTTTAATCTTTTAAAATCATTCTGAGCAAGTGAAAACATTTTTTCCCCTCAAAAGAAATGTAAGGCTGGGGATGGTGGCACATGCCTGTAATCCCAGCACTTTGGGAGGCTGAGGAGGGTGGCTCACTTGAGGCCAGGAGTTCGAGAGGCCAGGAGGTGGAGGCTGCAGTGAGCCTTGATCGTGCCACTGCACTCCTGCCTGTGCAACCAGAGATCCTGCCTCCAAAAAAGAAAAAGAAGAAATATAAAAGCATAGTGCCACAATCAAAAGGGCTGAACTCCTATGAAATAAAGGTATAATACAACCCAACCATCCCTCAGTTCTAAGCTCTGTGTTTCCAGTGCTTGAAAGGCCAGGATTTCCATTTTATATGTTAAAAAAAAAAAAAAAAAGAATAAAACATGAGCGAACAAAATAGCCATGACATTTTGGGTGTGTGCTCAGATCTGCCAGGAAGTTTCCTTCTGGTAGATGTTCATGGCAGGCTGGGGCCACAGATAGGGTGTGGGCTTCACAGAATCAGAACAAGAGTGAAAATCCTCGCTTTTCCACAGGCATGCTATCATACTTCTTGAACCTCAGTTTCTTCTTCTGTGAAATGGGGGGATTATTGTGTGAACTAAACAAATAATGTGCATAAAGAACAAATATAATATTCTTCATCCCACTCTCAATTCAAAATAGACTTGTGCCATGTGTGATAACAATCATCTTCTTCTTGAATACTTTGTGCCCGACACTGGGCTGAGCCTTTTCTACAGATTATCTAAGGGAAATCAGTATTTGAGCTCAGTTGCTCTAGCTCCAGAGCCTACCCTGTGCCCTGCTCTAGGACATGAGCCACTTATTGGCTTCAGATGAAAGGCTTTGAGCAATTGCTTCAGCAGAAAGCAGGTGCCTGTCAGGGTCCAGTGGTCCCGTGTGAGGGTCCTGGCTGATGTGGCAAGTGACTTGGCCCAAAGTGGGGAGGCCCTTGCATAATCCCTCATCCTCTCACACTGCAAAATTAGTACCACAGCTTTCTGCTCCCTTGGTTTCCCTACTAGACTAGGCATATAATAGATGTCTGAAAAAAATGCTTGTAGGGTAAATAAATGCAAATAAACTGAACCATTTCCCTATGCAGGAAGCATTTTATGCTTAACTTCCTCATTCTCCTCTTAAACATACTGACATGGTTAAACAGATTTTTTTTAAAAGCTGTTAATTCTCCGCCATCCAATTCAAGGCCCATCAGGCATTTATTCAGCACCTATTATTAATGTAGACGGCCAAGGATTACATATGTAATCCATTAGAGAGTATTAAAAACAACAACAAAGCCTAGTGTAAAAATATTGAGCTATGAAATACATAATACTTTCCAGGTAGCATTGTCTTTTGTAGCTGTTTTGTTTATGTGAATTTTCTTTTTTTTTTTTTTTTTTTTTTTTTTTTTTTCAGAGTCTTTTTTTTTTTTGGCCCGGCGGGGGGGGGAGTTAGGGGCTTCCTGCAAC